>NW_011888811.1:10356222-10408829 GCF_000151845.1 Pteropus vampyrus
TAATCTAATGTGCAGCATGGTGGTTATCAATAACTATACTATTATAGACTTGCAAGTTGTTGAGAGTAAATCTTAAATGCTTTCACCACACACACAAATAATAATAATGAGTGGATAGAGGTGTTAACTAATCTTATTGTGGTAATCATTTCACTATACACACACACATATAAAATCATTACATTGTATACCTTAAGCTTACTACATGTCAATAATAACTCAATTAAGCTGGAAGAATATTTTAAATAATTGCAGATTCACACACACTTGTATAAAAAATGATACAGAGGTCCCATATATCCTTTACTCAATTTGCCCTAAATGTAACATCTTATAAATCTATCACAAGATTGACATTAATGTAATCCACTGATCTTCTTCTGATGTTCCAAATTTTACATTCATTTGTGTGTATGTGTATTTAGCTCCATGCTACTTAATCACATGTATAGTTTCCTGTAAGCACCGCCGCAGTCAGTATGCAGAACAGTCCCATCTACAAGGGTCCTCCATGTTGCCCTTTCATAACCACATGCATCTTCCTCCCCTCATTGCTATCCCAATCCTTCAGTCTTTGGTAACCAGTAATCTGACCTCCAGTTCTGTAATTTTGTTCCGTGAAGTATGTTATAGAAATGGCATCATAAAGTGTGTGGCCACTCGGCATTGGCTTTGTTTACGCAGCCCAATTCTCCGGAGATCCATCCGAGTTGATGCACATATCAATAGTTCCTTTTTATTACTGAGTGGTATTCTTAAGCATGAATGTATCACGGTTTGTTTAACCATTCACCTGTTGAACATCTGCACTGCTTTTAGGTTTCGGCTATTATGAATAAAGCTGCTATGAACATTTAATACATAGGCTTTTTATGTGCACACTCTACTTTGCTTCTAACATCCTGCAAAGGCCTATGTTCCTACACAGCATCAAGTAGGCACTCAATGAATGTCTGTGAATGAGTGATGGCACGCACATTTGAGAATTTGCTTCCTCGACAAAGCTGATATTTCTTAATTTAGTAATTGTTGAATGTTAAGTCCTTAGGTTAGGAGTAAGAACAAATAATGCCACAAAAGAGAGAAGAATGGAAGAAAATGCTAGGGAACTCCTTAAAGAAGACAACATTGGAATTGACTCATGGTTCTACCCTAATTTCCTTCCTTCCACTGTCTATACCTCACATCCCATGCCTACATGATACCTGAGCACCCTCAATGAGTCAGTCACGCTCCATGTCAATATGGTGAGGAAGAAATGTGTGCTCTACCTTACCTTCTTAACAAAGCTTTCTATAATTATGGAATTAAGTTGAATCTCTGGAAATCAATGTGCTGAATGTTTAATTTTTCAGTATATTCATTAGCTAAATAATGAAGGATCCCTTAGGCCCCTCCTTCCCCCCAATATTTTGGTCTCACTATGAATTTCCAATGGCCAGTTAGCTATAAATTTATCAGGGTGGCTGAGCTGAATGTCTATTTTTCACCTGTTTCAAACTTCTAAATTTCTTTCTGAATCTCAATTTCTCAATAGTTTTTAAGTAACTGGATAAGTTAACCCTTAAATACAATTGACTATCTTCTACATATTTGCTCTGCTTCTCACAGCGAAACAGCTTGAACTGTCAAATTTATTTTAAGGTGATTTTCTTGATAGCTTTTAAAGAAATAACTATCGAGTAAATTAATCTAGAGCCAACAACTCTCATCTAATAGAAAATTATTCTCTGAATTTTCAAATACTGATATCTACCAGGGCTTCTCAACATATCTGTGGTGAAGGATTAGTGATTTACTGTTGTTTGTTTTTTTTAATTAACCTGCTACTTATTTTTTGTAAAATATAATAAATATGAATAAGGAAATTGAAAATTTAAAGGTAAGACACAAAACAAAGCCATACAAAATACAAGCCTCAATTTTTTTATTAGATTAAACAAACAAAAAAGCATTCTATCAAATTGGTCTGGAATTTTCTAAGCCCTTACTGTCATCTTTGGTTCTTGTCACAGGTAAGTAATAAACACTGCGGCCTGGCACCAGTCTGCAGACCGCATTTTGAGTGGCGCGCTGGATCCACCTCACACCTAGTTATACCTTGGTTTTTTCTCATTCTCTACAAATTTATGCATTTGTATCTATCTCTAGGGACCTTACATGCTCTTTGAGGTCAGAGATAATGTTTTCTATTTTGTTAGCACTTCCCAAAGCATTCAGCCTGATAGAGCACAATAAATTCTTATTGATCCGTAGAAAACAACTTATTCTATTCCTTTGATTCTCTCCTCTGTTTTTTTCCCCTACTGCATTCTATGTTTCAACATAATTCATTTTATGTCTTCTTTGGCATAAATTGCAAATTGGTAGCCTACAGGCTAAATGTGGACAATTAATGAGCTTTGTTTGTCCCACAGAATCTATTAAAAATCAGCCTTTAACTTATTTAAAAACAAAAAACAAAAAACATGGCAACCCTAGGCCCACATTCACATGCAGCAATAGCATGGCCCTCTCGATGGGTGATGGGTGAGCCTCTGAGTTCCCACAGCCCTTACTTGGTTGATCCACTATTTACCTTACCTACATGGAAACTTTAGCCCTTTGAAATTACAACCACTAATCTAGATTAACAAATCAAGGTCAACGAACCTCATAGAACACAGAAAAATGCACAAACAAAAGAGCTAAAAACACTGTAATAGGAGCTTATGTTTTTCTCACACTGTATAGGTCTAAAACATTTTGTTAACCCATTTAAATCTCACAAACCTCATAAGAGAGACTGGATAAAATAATTGTTCCCATTTACAAATGAGAAAACCAAGGTTCGGAGGATAAGTAACTTTCTTCAGGCTCCACACCAAGTAGGCGATCAAGCCTGGACTAGAGGCCAGGGTCTCTGTGAAGAGGCATATCACATACTTATGAACAAGTTTTGTTGTTTTTATTTCCTAAGCATTTTTTATACACACAAAGAAAATCAAGATACTTTTCCTCTGATGTAGAAAATATATGTTCATATTCGTTCACGCAAATTTCACAGTGCATCTATGATAGTTTTTTTTTTTTTTTAGCTTCACATTAATAGTTTCTTTTTAACAAGTTCTCATCTACTACTTTGTTCTGTACTGCTCTGCGCTGTACTAACCAAGCCTGATCCTTTATTTCCAAATCAAAGATGCTCCATTGGGCCAAGATCCAAACTGCAATGGTTCCAGGAAAGAGGTCTTCAAAAGAGGCCTCACATTCTCATTTTTTGTTGAAAAATTTTCTAGACCACCATTCAGAATGCCTTTGGTCCTTACGAGTCAAATTCCAGTATCTCACTCAGAAGCTCCAGGAGAGACTATTTAGGTAGTCTTCCATAAGCCTAATGTCATAGCTAAAGAAGCAACTACTAACTTCCATTAATAATTCTCCAGCATAGACAGTAGGACACTCGTGTTTTGGGATCATAACACAGGGACCATCAAATCTTGGCTTCCTGTTGTCCTGGGGGTCGGTTAGCCTGTGGAGAAACCTGGATCTGCATATTTATTATAGAGGAGTGCTATTCAATAGAGTAGCAACATGTGGCTATTTAAATTTAAATTGATTAGAATCAATCAATTGATTAGATAACATTAATAATTCATTTCCTAGCTACATTTCAAAGACTCAGGAACCACAGGGGCAATATCACATAAAGTCCAGCCTTAGCTGGATTCACAGGGGGAGGGCTTGAGCCACTGAGGGCAGCCTTATGTAGTCCTTATGTGGTAGGGTTCAATTCCAAAAGTGTAAGGCAGTCGACCAGAGACTGGGGCCGCTGTGAGCCATTAGCTACTGACACGGCTGGAAGATGGATGGCCTATCCAATGAAGAGGACATAGGCTCCGATACTACACACTGCAGGAGGTTGTGGGTTTTACTATTTTAACAGATAAAATCTAACAAAAATGTAAACGCACACATACAAAATTAAGGAGGGAAAATCGTTTATCTTATTCTTTATTAGCCTTTCAAAACTTCCACCCTTGGAGAATTTACTAGTTTTTAACTTCCCACTTGGCTATAATCCCCTTGAGGGTAGGAGCTATAACTTGTTTTATATACCTCTAGTATCTGGCACTTGTTAGGTGTTCAGTAAGCATTTATGAAATGAGTGTTTTTAAAACTATTTTTTAAATCATTAAAGTGAACACAGATCCTGTTTTGCCACCTCTATTCTAGTTTATGCCAGTTATTCTAACATATTTATTAATAGAATCCTCCCTCTCAAGTGTCCCAGTTTGTTTCATAAATTATATGGTCACTCCAGCTTAAAAGACACAGACACACACACACACACACACACACACACACACCACACACCACACACCACACACCACACACCACACACACAGTACCAGGAGATCAATGAGAACAGATTGAGTGACTGTGACTTCGGTGGTTACTTCAGTTAATTCTTTCAGTGTACCCATATGTCTGACATTTGATCTAACACTTCAGGTGCTCCCTTTAGAAATAAAATATCAATATTTTATTTAAAAACTTTTTTTTGTTGTTTAAAATTCTAGATTGAATGTGCATTACCTTACCAGTCATAATCTGTTTCTTTGGTGTCGGGAGGGGGAGCATTAAAAATAAATGTATATAAAATTAGTAGCATATACCTGTAATTGAGCTGAATGCATAAAATGACCAGTTGATACTATTAACTGCAGGTGGTAACAAAGTTAACTGTTGCAGACTGAGAACTCACTAGAGTTGAAATTATTGTTCTTCTGCTAAACCCAAAGGTATAATACTATGGATTAAATGAAGTTTGTCTTGAGTGTATAATAAGGGACATACTGTGATCTTGTCTCACTCCCAAGTTTAGTGAATTCTGAGAAAAAAAATTACCCATAACATATTTTGATCAATTCATGATCTGTTAATATCTGGGTGGGGGTGAGGAAGAACAGGAAAGAACTTACTTCTAAAAATAATATTAATCAGACATCTCCCTTTTAATTGTTTTTCTAAAGTAATTTTTTTTAAAAAAAATAAAAAGGTCATTGGGTATATTCCAGTATCAACAAGAACATGTGTTTTTTCCAAGAGAGAAAAAGTTCACAACATATTTCTATCTTATGCACTAAATTATATATAGTTTATTTCAAGAATCGTTTGATGAGAAGGTAAGGTAAAATAAACTGATTTCATGAAAATCTCCTCTAGACTTCCCAATTTCCATCATAAAAGAAAGAGGATAATTAAACTCTAAGGTTTATTTTAAATGTTAGAAAAATAAAATACTTCACACAAAACAGTATCCAATTGTAATCTTGTTATTTGAAGTACATCCAACTTTCTCGTGATTCATATTAATAGATTCGTATTAATCAAAATCCCTAAGACTCTAAATTATTTAATTACAGTGGTTTTAACTGGAGTACAGACTCCAGTTATTCTAACATTTGTTACCACCTGCAGTTAATAGTATTTTAACCCAAAACACCTATAGGGGAGGGAAGAAAAAAAGAGCTGCTTCTTTCATTAAGAAATAAAGTTAATTCATAATCGATAGAACAACAACTCTATCTCTAACCAAATTCTGAACTACATTTGTGCTCAGCAGACACGTGGCTAATGGAAACATATCTAGGTCTGCATATTTCTTGAGTCCCATTTCCTACTGCTTTGTTGGCAAGTAGCTTGTAGAAGTGACAAGGAAAACCAAAGGAAAACCCATCTGCTCTTGTATCAGGACTTCTTTGGTTGCAAGTGACATAAGGCCCAAGTACTGTGTTGACCCAAGGGATCATATGCTAATAGCCCTACCTGATCCTTCTCTTAGCTTGGTTCCATTCCAAATGTCATTACACTTAAATTCCATGTGAGAGCACTGTGGCTTCCAGAAGCACCATAGTACATATAACATTTGCCTAGGTATAAATCTAGCAGAAATGTATGAGTTCTCAGATAAGTTCTCTAGCAAGAATCTTGTGATTGTCTGTGATTAACCACAGACCTGTCTATGAGCCAATCACTCAAACAAAGAGAATTAAATGCTGTGATTGTGACTGTCTCTTGAACACAACTTTGTTCATCAACAGATTTAGCTGAAGTGAAAATCCATATGCAGCATAACTCACAGGCAAGCTGTGGTTACAGCATTCCCAGTATGATGTTTAATTACAGGAAGGTATAGGAGCTTTCAAGTATAACATTCATTACTCAGTTTTATTATACTTTATTGCAAAGATATTGTCTTTCTCAGGATAAAATCTGGAGCAAATCTTGGCATTTTACACAGGCAATGGATTTAGCCTATGTTCATTTTTCTTATGCAGTACTTTTCTGTTTGGCTACAAATTTTATCATAGTTCCATTAGGACAGGTAAAATAAATTGTAATTTAGCAAGCTTTCTCTGGTTTCTTCTTGTCAAGAAAATATACATATTATCCTCCAAAGAGGAAAATCTATGCATCAAAAAAATCCTTTCGGCCAATCCCATACCAGCTCTTTATCTCCACCTACCATACAAGTGAGATGAGATAAAAGGCATTTGTTTTATATGTCTATATATAAAAATAGAATTTCTGTATCTTTGTCTCCATTCTTTTCTGATGGGATAAATGGTCCTTTTAATGGTAGGAAAATCACTGGAGAGCTAGCGGAATGTACAGGAAGAACTCTACACAATATTACTCCATAAATATACATGGAGTGAATTGTGGATAAGGGCATGTATAGTCCCAGAACTGCCTGAAATAAAATGTGATGTGTTTATTACAGAAGATACTAATAGGCATGCTAACATACTCAGAAGGGGCTACAATTCCACTAAGATTTCATGGTCTGCCAAATCATTCCAGGTTTGAAATAAGTAGAGTCTCAATGATACATGTTGTATATGTCAGTCATAACACTGCTTGTATAAGTTAAAGAAACACAGTTTGTTGCCATTAATTTCTCAGAGAAGCAGAGTCAATAACATTAAATCATCAGATGGAACGTGAACGGCTCACCAATGTAAGACAGGTTGTTAAGACTGTGGCCCCGAGAGAGGTTGAAAGAATCCATGGGTAAATACACAGATTAATGGGATTTTGCCTCAATATCAGGCAGCTGCCCAATAGTTGGAACTGAGGATGAAATAGCTTTTAGAAGCAGATATCGGAAGTGTCTAAGCAAAGATTTTCACTCATTAGGTAGGGGCTTTATCTAAGAGGGTTCTAACCCATGTCATTACTGACTTTAAAAAGTCATAAAGATTTAACTGAAGTTAGTTGTAGCAAAGCCAGAGGGTGTTAAATGGGGACTTATGGAGGATTGGAAGGGAATTTCTGGGCACATTCATCTACTTTTGATGTAGGCTACGCTGGCTCTACTTGTGGTTTTCATTTTCTTTGCTAGAATCTCTTGAATTACTTAGCCTGTTCTTATTAGCCAAGATTGGGGGACTTATTTTTCTGTCGCCCTGTCTAATGCTCTAATGGCTACTTATACTGCCTCTAAGAAACACTCTTAAAGCTACTGATAGAGCCTCTGAGGGTCATTACTGAAGCTATATCTCAAGCTGTCTTAATCAATTTATGTCAAAAAAAAAAAGACAGGGATACCTCAGACCCCCCTCCCCCTCACCACCACAGGGCAGAAAGCTCAGGCTGTGTGAGGGGCAGTGCAGTGGTCCATGAGAACCAGAACTCGGAAGAGGAAAAAAATCAAGTCTTACAGCAATTTTTCCTTCTCCCTTATTGGTATGTCTATATGGTACATGAGTCCTGCTCCCACCAAAGAGGAGTAAGCCTATAGTTTGGGTTATCATAGTACCAACCTCTTTCCAACTCTCTATAAATCTATAGCTCTAGTACCTTATCCTACGGCTCTAATTCCTAACAGTCCAAATTATCAAGATAATCTGAGTAGTTTATCCTGGATCAGTAAATCCTCTGGTCCAATAAACTTTTCCAGGGTTATGTTGTATTTAACTCTATTAATAGGTTGCCAGGACCCACCTTTTAACAAGACATGTAAGGGCTTGTCCATGGATGGGACCCAAGCTACATCAATTACTGCAAATTCTGACCATCAGCAACTACCTACTAGATTTTCCTCCTTAAATATCATGGTAGCCTCTCAAACTCATTATGCCCCAAACCAAATTTATCATCCTTCCTTTCCTTACTTTTTCCTAAGCTTTCCCTTTCGAAAGAATCCTCCTTCTAGTCTCAATACTACTCAAAACTTCAAATCCAGCTTAACTTCTGTTTTTCTCAATCTTTGTTTAGGTGGGAGAAATTGTACACAGATGATTATTTTGGTGCAATGGATATTAAAAAGTACACACACACACACACACACACACACACACACACACATACATACACTTTAGGGAATGTTTGCATATCCAAATATGTTGTATGATCATTAGGAATACTGACGATACAGGTGATAATACTGATTATGGGCTTACAGAACTGTTCTGGGCTTAGAGAACTCATTTATTTCACCACTATTTACTATGTCCATACTACATGCTCAGCACTGTGTGAGGCATGGACATAAAACAAGTGAATGTTGCTGCTTATATTCTTATTCCAATACTTGCATACAAAATAAGTTCAAATAAATGTCCTATATATCCAACATTTCATTTCTTTCCCCTATAAAAGTAGAAATCATGCAACTATGTAAATCATCACATGGTACAAACGCGGTTCCCCTTCTGCAAAATTGGGGCAAACTCTTAAGTAAAAACTGAGGGGGTGTCTCCTAGGTTTCCAGTTTTCTTAGATCATCTGTGCTATCCTCCTTGTTTCTGAGTCTAAATCAAAAATTCTAAATCGAAAATAACTACTTTAGTAAATACTGATTCTTAATCTTTTTATTTCAGTGGACATTTTAAAGGTACTATTGAAAGAGTCAAAAATCAAATTGTAGTTTACAACTATGGGCAAAATTGGCATTCAATCTCTTAACAAATTGTTTATTTCTGAGCTAGCAGCAGCAGCAGCAAGCACTAAGGATGCTGAATAAGTGTCCCGAAGACAAAATCGAGGGAGACACAAAATTCCATTTCATGGTACTGCGTATTCTTCCTCTTGAGATTCTCAAATGGCAGTGTGCAATTTTAAGTATCTTACTGGGATCAATGATTGTAATTAAAATAATAATAATAATAAAAATAATCAGTCTTTTCGACAGACTGGTCATAAAAGATTTTCTGTAAGTAGCTTCGTGTGTTTGGCAAACACCCTATTAATCTTCACAGGACACCAATTATTTTTATGTATATTAAGAAACTAATATTTCAAGGTAGCTTGATAGCTAGATTTCTTATCACCAAGAAATATTTTCAGTCAAGAAGCACTTCTTGGATACTAAAGTTTAACTAACTCTGAACTCTGAAACACTAAGGGAAAAAAGAAAATTTCAAACTCAGGGCCCCTTTCACACTTGGGTAGTGCTGCCTTGGTTTCTAGCGGCTTTAATAGACATGGATTGGCTCTCAGCAACGTGCTCAGTGACAAAGGCATTTTAATTCTCATTTCAGAGATGATAAAAATAGGTGCAAAGAGGTTAAGCGACTTGCCCACAATAAATGAAAGAGCCTAACATAAAATATACCTGATCCTTATTATCCTTATTCTCTGGTATGAATAACTCAAGAGATTTCTTCTACAAAGAGCTGAAGTCGTGAGGGTGTTTTGTTTTTTGTTTTATTTTTCCTTGATAACCTTTCCCTCATTGCTCCTTTTTTTGTTCATGGACTAATCACTTTAAGAACTACTGGTTCTTATAAAACTGCCATTTCAGAAATTGAAAATGTAGCCAATCAGAACTAAAACATAACTTGGAAATAAATCTCACTGGGGTATAGTTGTTGTTAATGATGATGATGTTAGGGTGGAACACAAAAAAATCTATCTGTGCTTTTGTTTCCATGCTTGTTTTTTTTTTTTTTTTTTTGTCTCAAATATCTTCTCCTTTTTGTCTGGGTCACTCCCCTTCATGCTTTGTGCACTTCTAAGGCTAATTGAAGAATAATGGTTTTGCCTCTAGGGTAGGTCAGGATCAGAAAGTTAATTATGAGATAGGCTGCCAAGTTCTGAGGAGAATGGGCCTGGGTCTGAGAAACGAAGATCGAATCTTGGATCTACCATTTATTTACTGGCTTTGTGACCTTGAGCAAGGGTCTCTACCTTCTTAAACCTAGATGCTGCCATCTATATACCAGGGGGTGAAAATTGTACCTATGTGGACAAAATAAAATTGTGTATATTAAACACTTAGCACAATACCTATTACACAGTAAATGAGCCATCAACATATGAGACCTGTTGTATTATTAACACAAATCCATAATTTCTCTATGTTCTCATTTGTTACAAAAGGCAAGCGTAAGTAAAAGACGACATAGATCATAATTGGATTCCTTAATTTATGGGTCAATATTAATTTTACCTTATTAGATGCATATCTTAGCACATATGCTGATTTATTTAGAAAGATAGACCCTGTTGTAATTACTGTTCCATTTGTGGTTGTCTTTGGACAGAAAGCAATTGTCACACAATCTATACCCTGCTGTTTTGTTGTCATGTTAGCAACAAGACAGTAATGGCATTTAGGATCCCCCTCTGCATTCATTCTGTCATCACATCCTGCTGTTTATTTTTCTACTGCATTGCTAATGTCATCCCCATGCTCTCCATTCCAGTGGACATAGCATTCCAGCTCCGGTCGTCACAAATTCAAGCTAGATCCAATCTATTCCTTATGATTCTACCTCATTTACATCAGCTGTTTTCTTAAGAAATCAGCAGGTCCAAAGTCTTGCCAAATTTCTGGAATCTTGCCCTAAGAACTTCCAACCCAAACCATGAGCGACAGAAAACGTGTACTTACTTCTCCTAACAGTCTCATTTTGGAATTCTATGTGTCATTCTCCCTTGTTACACCAGGCCAATGCTACTCAGTTTGCTTACATCACAGAAGGCTTCTTTATTTGAAGAGAGGGCTTTCCACGCTATATTATAGATCTATCATAGCATCTAGTATCTAGATACTCGTATCATGCTGACTACCCAACCAGCAATCTCCACTGATCATTTGAGAGAATTCAATCTCTTCAGAGTTAATCTAATTGAATTTTCACAATTCTGGATCATGAATTCTATTAGTTTCAGTTCATTCAAAGAGTCAAAATTCCTTATGTCTTATGAAATATATAAATTCTTTCTTCCTCATCTGATACATTCAAGCTAGGAATAAAATACCTATTGCCAATCTCTTACTCCCCTTTACAACTTCCAAATGTAAGGCCTACTTTCATATTTATCATAATTATTTTATTCACATTAAGAGCAGTAAATCTCAATAGTAGTATATGGTGGGAGAATTAAGGGTTGAATAGGGAGACATTAGAATTGTCAAAGTAGAGAAATTCCATTTTAAAAAAATAAGTAAAACATTATTGATAAGAAAGATCACCTGAATGGCACTTTATCTTTGACACTATGTAGAAAAAAATATTTTCAGGAATTAGATGGGCCCAATAGTTTCTTCTGATGTAAATTTTTGAAAAATTATGTATCTTTAAAAGTCAAAAATCTCTATTTAAATCTTGCTTTTAGTATGTATTTTAAAAATATGTTATTTACTTTGAAATTTCAAATAACATTAAAGGAGAGCATTCCATTTTTCAGACAACTAGGGAGGATGTAGAATTTGTAAAAACTTCAGAATAACAAGTCCAGAATGAATCCTATCTCAAAAGCTAACCACTTTACTTCATTCAAGGGCTCTTCTACCTGAAATTTTTGATCACCAAAAAGACCAAATGTACCTCCCTAACCACAGTATAATGTCCAAGAAGAACCAATGAAAGATGATGAGTTTAGAATTTGTAAATACTTGCCCTTGCCCTTCCTCTCCTCTAAAAGAAAATATTAACAAATAGAGCAACTAGCATAAAGTGGAATCTCTGTATGTAGGACTCTCCAAAGGCAGGAATTATTGGTGTTTTCCACTTTGCCTCCATCAATCAAAACTTGCAAAATATTTGAAATTGAACATGTGGAATCTTAGTGGTGGACAGAAATTTAGAAATCCTCTAGCTCAATATCTGTTCCCATGAGCACATTTTCTACTTGACTTTTGTCTGAAGTCTGAGGTCAATCATTTTGAATGAAAGGGAGTTCATTACTTCTAGAAGAAGCGTCTCAATTTTTTTTTTTTTAACAAAGAGAGAACTGAAAATTTCCTGCTTGCAACATCTACAAATTAGTCCTAGTTGTGCCATAAGGAGCCACACAGAATAAGCTTAATCATTTCAACATGATAGATTCTCAAATCTTTCTAGTTCACACAGCCTTCAAAGTCTTCCATTCTCTAGGCTACCAGTTGTTCTAACCACTCTTTTCAGAAAACAGAGAGGAGTTAAAATCATGAGTGTGAGAGTCACACTGATCTAGCTCTCTGTATCAGCTCTGTCCTGCATTAGTTGCAGGTCCTTGGGTGAGTTATTTAATCTTAATGAAATTTACGTTTTCATCTGTGAATAATTCCACTTAATTCACAATTTTGTTATGAGGATTGGTAGATGCTGTTTGTAACTTCCTTACAGCTCACATAAAAACTTTAAAAAAGCTTTGTTGTTACCACCACAATGGTTTTGTTTCACTATTATCTCTAGGCATCTCTAGGCACTATTATCTCTTGCCATTCCCAGTGAGAATTGGGAATGACAAATTTGGATGACAAATCTCCACAACTAAGAATGAGATAATAAAATAATGAAATTACTATTATTGTGACGACTACAGTTAGTATGTCATTACACCTGTATAACTGACATATTCCAGCCCACCATTCATACCATCTACTGACTAGTGCATCTTTTAAGATACAATTCTGTTTTCTGATTATTTTTAATATACATTTCATGTGCCTGAAGCATTTGACTTATAGTGATAAAGTCAGAAAAAGCTGGTCTACTTAATAAGCTCTGTTGGCTACATGAGTGAATTCTTCATAGCATCAGGACATGTTAAGATTGAAGTGCATGCACACATACACAATATCAAAATGCGACAAACTCCCATATCTTACTAGTACCCTGAAGTATGAATCAAAAACCTGAGGAGCAATTTTATAGTGATAAAGTTCCAGATATATGTCTCATAAAGGCTGAACTTTGCAAAGCAAATAACAGATAAAACTGAAATGTTTCTTTTCCAAACTTTGAATCACCATGACAGCTCTAGTATGTGTGAATTCTCAAATACTTACAAAAGTGATATCTTATTTTAAATGAAAATAGCAATATGTGGGTTATTTTTTTCTATATTCTGCCTCCAGAATTCATCAAAATCTATAGAGGGGTTGAAGCAGCCCAAAACCTCATACATGGTAACTCTAACCCTAGGAATTTAAATACAAAAATCACATTCTAAATTGGCACTTTTGCTACATTTCACAATGTACATTTGTTGCCTTGGTATCTTTGTAAATTGTACCTTTGCATGTTTTGATCTAAAATATTTCTCTTATATAGGGCTAAAACTTTGAATACTACAGAAGCGAACCAAATCATCAACTATTTCCACCATAATTAAATCTTACGGCTGAACTCAGCTGTCACTGAATCAACTAAGGTCTAGACCACAGAAATGCTTTTGTAGCTATGTCACTAAGAGATAGCAATATAAATAAGACTTTGGCTTCTATTTTTAGTCTGACCTCAATAAAGTATTACAGAGCTGCAGTCACGTCCCAGTGAAACTTGAACTATTCAAATCGCAAAGTCTCATTTTAACAAACTTGTTATCCTAAAGCATGTGAAAATATTTTTTTCTCAATGCAGGAATTATGTAAAAAAATCATCTAGAATGCTTTCATGACACAATAAATCAATATGACTTATGGTCTGACTACAAAAATAAAAGTTTTAAATAAAGAAATGTCATATGCATCTATATGTATATATACACACATATATATGTGTGAACACGTACATATGTAAATATATGTATATGTATATGATCAATGTATTTTCCTAACTTTACCAAATTAAATAAACATTTATTAAAATGTAATTTTTCACATCATTTTCACAACTCTTTCCTAATTTTACTCTTATAATGCGCTTATAGAGAAAGGTGAACATTTGTGAGCATCCTTTTAAAGATGAAGAAATTGAAGATAAGGATCCAATGAATTTCACAAGGTCACAAAAGGAAAATCCAGATCTCTTCACCTATAGCTTTAAAAATTTCAACTAAATGGCATTACAAAAAACAGAGTAGAAACTGCCCAGAAACATTTATATGCCTCTCATCTCTTTTGACCAAGCATCTATTATTAGGCTAATTTCAGGGCAAGACAGTAAGTACATCAGTGAGAGGATGAGTAAATTTGCTATGTGCAAAACACTCTACTAGGTCCTGTGGAATTGGGATGGAAATGAGAGATAGTTAAATATAAAGAATGCATAATATTTATGGCAATATGGATGAAACATAAAATAATCAGTTGCTAGCAAATCTATGGCAATTTTCTTTGTGGCCAGCCTTAAAGTAAATGTGAGTCATCTTGTCTCTTCTTTTTTCTGTGGAGGTGATTTATGTAATGTTTTTTCATGTTAATCAACTGACAATATCAAAACATCATTTTAATCACTGTAACACTGTTATTAATGTTAAAATTCTATTAAACAGATTCTTTCCTACATTAAGCTAATCATTATGATTTTGACCATTATTGTGATGATGAATAGATAAAATAAAATAAAACAATAATTAATAAAAACATTCTAACACACATACACACAGAGAGATACATACTCACTTATCTTTACATTTTTAAGGGAGCTATTACGCTTTCTTGGGCTTGATATATAAGGGTCAAAAGATTAGCAGTCTTACTTTTAAATTTATTTACGTTCTGCCTCATTAAAAATATAACCAGCCCATTAAAAAATGAGCAGCCCATTAAAAAATTTAGCAGAGTTTAAAAGGTCTAGCATCTCTGGTTAAAGTTTCTTAGCTGTCTACCTAAGCAAAAAGTGATAAACAATAACTGATTTTTGTGTAAAAATAATATGATTTATATTACGATATAAGAGGATTTAAAATCTTTTGCAAATATACCCCACATATATTCCTTACACCAGAAATTCAATAGTAAAAAAAGCCAAAAGAAAAAAATGAAAAAAAAATAAAATTTTACTTTTAGTTTAAAAAAAAAATGGCTAGCATTATGCTTTGCTGATTTGTGAAGGTATGGCAATATTATACTTTATTTTTATTATTTAATCCATACTTTATTTATATCACCTTAGTTTTCATCTAATGTCCTTTTATTTTATAGTGGTAAATTCGTATATAAGATTACATATATTTCAGATGTACAACATAGTTCGATATTTGTATACACTACATAATTGTCAATCTGGTTACCATCCATCAGCATACAATTGATCCCCTTTATTTCTTTCACCCTCCCCCAAGCCCCTTCTCCTCCATTCTTCTTAGGTAACTACCAGTCTGTTCTTTGTATCTATGAGCTTGTTTTGGTTTAGCCGTTTTTATTTTTTAGATTCCATATATAAGTGGAATCATACAGTATTTGTCTTTGACTTATTTCATTTAGCATAATACCCTCAAGATCCATCCATACTGCAGCAAATGGCAAGATTTTATTCATTCATTCATTCATTCATTCATTCATTTATTTATTTTATGGTTGAGTAGCATAGAAAATATGAAGAAAGCATTTTTACTGAATACATTTATTAATTCTAACATATCATAGCAGAGTCTTTAGCATTTTCTATATTATCATGTCATCTGCTAATAGTGACAAGTTTATTTTTCCAATCTGGATGCCTTCTTTTTTTCTTTTTTCTGACTGTTCTGGCTAAGATTTTCAATACTACGTTGAATAACGACGGTGAGTAGGGGCATGTTCTCTTGTTCCTGATCTTAGGAGCAAAGCTTTCAGCTTTTCACCATGGAGTATGATGTTAGCTGCAGGTTTGCCATATTTTGTTAAGGCACACTCTCTATACCCACTTTGTTGAGAGTTTTTTTGTCGAGTGGTTTTTCTGTGTCTAATGAGATGATCATATGATTTTTATCCTTCATTTTTTAAATGTGGTATATTTCACTGTTTGATTTGTGAATGCTGAATCATCCTTGCAATCTTGGAATAAATCCCACTTGATCATGATGTATGATCCTTTAATTTATTGTTGAATTTGGTTTGCTAATATTTTGTTGAGGATATTTATATCAGCAATACTGGCCTGTAATTTTCTTTTTATGTGGTATACTTGTCTGGTTTTGGTATTACAGTAACACTGGTCTTGTAAAGTAAGTTTAGAAGCATTCCCTCTTTTTCAAGTTTTAGAAGAGTTTGAGAAGGATATGTATTAAATTAATGAATGTTTGGTAGAATTCACCTGTAAAGCTGTCTAGTCCTGGATTTTTGTTTGCTGAGAGTTTTTTTCTTTTTTCTTTTTGTATTACTGATTCATTCTCTTTACTAATGATTAGATTATTGAGATACACTGTTTCTTCATGGTTTAGTCTTCAAATATTGTATGTTTCTAGAAATTTATCCATTTATTCTAGGTTGTCTAATTTCTTGATGTAATAGTCTCATAATCTTTTGAGTTTCTGTGATATCAGTTTTAACTTCTCTTTCAACCCTGATTTTATTTATTTGAGACTTCTCTCTTCTTTTCTTGGTGAGTCTAGCTGAAAATCTGTTAATTTCATTTATCTTTTCAAAGAACCAACTCTTGGTTTCACTGATATTTTCTATTGTTTTTCAGTCTCTATTCCATTTGTTTCTGCTTTAATTTTTATTTTATTTCTTCTATTATGTTAGGGCTTTGTTTGCTCACTTTCTACTTCATTTAGGAGTTAAATTATTTGAGAGTTTTCTTGTTTCTCTAGGTAGGCCTGTATTACTATGAACTTACTCTTATAAATCTGTTTGCTTCATTCTATATATTTTGGAATGCAGTATTTCCATTTTCATTTGTCTTGAAGATATGTTTTGATTTCCCCCTTGATTTCTTTGTTGACTCACTGGTTGTGTAGCAGCATGTTTTTTAGTCTTTACATTTTTGTGATTTTTCCAGTTTTCTTTTTGTGGTTGATTGCTAGTTTTCATATCTTTATGTTATGAGAATATATTTGATATAATTTTAATCTTCTTAAATTTATTGAGACTTGTTTTGTGGCTTAAAATACGATCTCTCTTGGAGAATGTTATAGTGAAAATATACTTTTTAAAAAGAGTAGAACTTGATTTTTAGATAATCCTTAAAACAGAAAATATGCTTCATTTCAGTATTAAAAAAATTAAAAATTTTTCATGATTAAAATTAAGATTGACATCAAGATACTTAATAGAATTACACTTATAAAAGCATGCTATTAATGAAACCAAGAGTTGGTTCTTTGAAAGGATAAACAAAATTGACAGACCCTTAGCCAGACTCATCAAGGAAAAGAGAACTCAAATGAATAAAATCAGAAATGAAAGCGGAGAAATAACAACAGACTCCACAGAAATACAATGGAACATAAGAAAATACTATGAGCAATTATACACCAACAAATTGGACAATCTAGAAGAAATGGGCACACTCCTAGAAACATACAATCTCTCAAGACTGAGTCGAGAGGAAACAGAAAATCTGAACCAACCAATTACCACCAATGAAATAGTGTCAGTAATCAAAAACCTCCCAAAACACAAAAGTCCTGGAATAGATGGCTTCATAGGCGAATTTTACCAAACATTCAAAGAAGAATTATCACCTATACTTTTCAAACTATTCCAGAAAATTCAAGAAGAGGGAAGGCTCCCTAATTCCTTTTATGAAACCACCATTACCTTGATTCCAAAACCAGGCAAAGACATTACAAAAAAAGAAAACTATAGGCTGATATCTCTTATGAACATTGATGCAAAAATTCTCAACAAAGTATTAGCAAACCAAATTCAGCAATATATTAACAATATCACACACCATGATCAACTTGGATTTATTCCTGGGATGCAAGATTGGTTCAATATCCACAAATCAATTAATGTGATATACCACATTAACAAATCAAAAGATAAAAATTATATGATAATATCAATAGATGAGAAAAAGTGTTCAACAAAATCCAGCATCCATTTATGATAAAAACTCTCAGCAAAGTGGGAATAGAGAGAACATATCTCAACATAATAAAGGTCATATATGACAAACCTACAGCTAACATCATACTCAACGGGGAAAGGCTAAAAGTGTTTTCTTTAAGATCAGGAACAAGACAAAGATGCCCACTTTCATCACTCCTCTTCAACACTGTTTTGGAAGTCTTAGCCACAGCAATAAGGCAAGAAAGAGAAATAAAAAGCATCTGATTTGGAAAGGAAGAAGTAAAACTCTTGTTATTTGCCGATGACATGATACGATATATAGAGAACCCTAAAGATTCCACCAAAAAACTGTTAGAATTGATCAATGAATTCAGTAAAGTAGCAGGTTGCAAAATAAATATTAATAAGTCAGTGGCATTTTTATACATAGAAAACTATAAAATACCTGAGAATCAAATTAACCAAGAAGGTAGAAGGCCTGTTTTCATAAAATTATAAGTCACTGAAAAAAGAAATTGAAGAAAATACAAATAAATGGAAGCATATACACTGTTCATGGGTAGGAATAATCAACATTGTTAAAATGGGTGTACTACCCAAAGCAATCTATAGATTCAATGCAATCCCTATCAAAATACCAATGGCGTTTTTCAGAGAGCTAGAACAAATAATCCTAAAATTTATATGGAGCCATAAAAACCCAGAATAGCCATGGCAATCTTGAGAAAGAAGATTAAAGTTGAAAATATCACACTACTTGATATCAAACTATACTACAAGCCTACAGTAATCAAAATAGCATGGTATCAGCATAAAAACAGATACATTGATCAATGGAACAGGATAGAGAGCCCAGAAATAAATCCACACCTATACGCTCACTTAATACATGACAAAGGAGGTAAGAATATACAATGTGGTAAAGACAGTCTCTTCAGTAAATGATGTTGGGAAAACTGGACAGATACATGCAAAACAGAAGAAGCAGCTGGACCATCTTTTTACACCGTATACAAGAATAGACTCAAAATAAATTAAAGATTTAAGTGTAAGACGTGAAACCATAAAACTTTTAGAAGAAAACGTAGGCAGTAAACTTTCTGATATTACTAACAGGAATTTCTTTTCAGATATATCACCTCGGGCAAGGGAAACAAAAGAAAAAAATAAACAAATGGGATTATGTCAAACTAAAAGGTTTTTGAACAGCAAAGGAAACCATAAACAAAACAAAAAGACAACTGACTGTTTGGGAGAAGATATTCACTAATGATACATCTGATAAAAGGTTAATATCCAAAATTTATAAAGAACTTATACAACTCAACAACAAAAAAACCAACACTCCAATTAAAAAAGTGGGCAGAAGACCTAAACAGATACTTCTCCAAAGAGGAAATAAAGACATATGAAAAGATGCTCAAGGTCGCTAATCATTAGAGAAATGCAAATTAAAACCACAATGAGATATCACCTTACACCTGTCAGAATGGCTATCATCAATAAATCAAAAAACAGCAAGTATTGGAGAGGATGCGGAGAAAAGGGAACTCTCATAAATTGTTGATGGGATTGCAAATTGGTACAGCCTCTATGGAAAACAGTATGGAGGTTTCTCAAAAAATTAAAAATGGATATACCTTTTGACCCAGCAATTGCATTTCTGGGCATTTATTCAAAGAAAACCAAAACAATAATTTGTAAAGATTTATGCACTCCAATATTCATGGCAGCACAATTTACAATAGCCAAAATATGGAAGTAACCTAAATGCCCATCAATAGACAATTGGATAAATTATACAATGGAATATTACTCAGCCATTAAAAAAATGAAATCTTACCATTTGCAACAACATGGATGCACCTAGAGGTTATTATGCTGAGTGAAATAAGTCAGACAGAGAAAGATAAATACCATATAATTTCACTTATATGCAGTATCTAAGAAACAAAAAGAACAAACTAATCAAAACAGACTCACAAATATAGTGGACAATTTGGTGACGGACAGGGCGGGGGTTTGGAGGCTGGGAGAATGGGGTGAAGAGTTCAAGAAGTACAAATTAGTGGTTGATAGTTGGGCATGGGGATGGGATGCATGGCAGAGGTAATGCAGTTAGCATTAATATGATGGCTAAGTGGAAGAGGGCCTGGGGAGGGAGGGAGCAATTGGGGGGATTATTTTATGAACATTATAGATGTCTAACCAATGTACTACATACTTGAAACTAATTTAAATAAATTTATTATTTAAAAAAGCACGCCATTTTTTAGATGTGCTGATTTTTAGAGCCACACAATCTGTTTTCAATCATGCGAATACTTTTTTTAGCCATAGAACCTTTAATAGTAACATATTTCATTCATTTGCTTTTACTGTTTTTCACAACATGCCATCAAGGTTTTTTTCTCCTGGAATTACTCAAAATATTTTCACCTAATCTCCATAATAAAATGTTTTAAGGGCATGAGATTAGTATGACAGAATACAATTTACAAAACTCTATTAAATCCATGCCTCCACTGTTTTTTTTTTTTTTTTTTTGGCGGGGGGAATAAAACTAATATTTCATTTCAGAGGTGCTACATATGATGCAGGGGACTCATGGGTGGTAGCATAAGAGAGAGCTAGGAATAAAACAAGTATTGCCCTTGCTTTATAAAAATGCTTGCATAAACAAACCAATGCAATATTTCAAATTTAGGAGTTTATCTGTATAGAAGTAAAAGCACTAGGACAGAAGACTACATCTACAAAAATGACTAGTGACAAAATAATTTTAAGAGCAAAAATAATGAGTATATTATTTATCAGTGGAGAATCTTAAATATTTCAAGGCACAACTACAGTTGTTGGGTAGAGAATCAGAAGAGACTACCCTTCTTAAGCAGTCCAGTCAACATTTTCAAGGAAACCAGGTGGCTTCTAATCCTTTGAATGGCTGATAAACCTACATTCGCTCGTAGCTCTCCAAGGTTCTGAAATGTAAGTGCTTCTAATCATGATCGCTGTCAGTCAACTCCCAAAGACAGAAAAAATAGAGGAAATTACAGGAGCTTCAAAGTCAGCTAGCACAAATGACCTTATTTTGAGTATTTTATCAACATATAGTAACAAAAATCTAGAACAGACATGACGTTTATTGCATTTTCTTTTTACTAGGTCCTTTATAGCCAAATTCTTGAGAAGAGGAAAAAAGAGAAAACTTGTCTGTAGTACACAGCAGATTGACTCACTGCAAGTCTTGCACTAAAGTTATTTCATGCAAGAAGACTTCTTAGATTAATTCCACCTATTCTAAATGTTCCCTTACACAGTAATTATAATATATATTTTTACAATTTGTGCTTGCAATTCCTCTCTTGTACTTACATTTTATCTCTCCTAAGTTAAATGTATCCTTATTGATAATACTGATTTTTGTCTATTTTTTAATATCCAAAAACATGCTTTTATATAGAGCATTCTCAAAAATAATGCTTTAATATATAAAAGCATATCTATAAACACACCAACCCCTTCTGCCTCTCACCTCTCTTTTTGATTTCTACGAATAAAAAAACAAGCCTATCAAGGTGACCAGTTGCTATAGTGATAAACACAACAAATGCAAATAGATCAATAAACATGGTTCTTTTCCTTCCATACCTCTGGTTTCTACCTGTAATTTTAGGTAAACGGTAGCCTCTTTCTATCACAATTTTCAATCTTCTATGATACCTAATAATCAACAGACTAGAGAAGGTCCTCGAATAATGTTTTGTTCAACATCATTTCATTATAATGGTGCTAAGGTTCTGTAGAAACTTAACTATTATTTATATCAATAAGCCTATGGTAAAATTGGTTTCATTATACATTATTTCATTTAAAGTTGCAGAACCTATCAACAATATTAAGAGAGGACTTACTGTATATGCAACTGGCATTCAAATGATAATTTTTAAAAAGATTTGGAAAGCTCAAGAATAATCTAATTTTAATGTAGACCTACATATTCCCTATGGAAGTGGCATGGGTTAAATGTAGACAGAGAAGATTGATAGCATAATTAGAGTCAAGAATACACTTTCAAACTATAAAGGACATTAAAGATCAACGAGTCCAAACTGCTCGTATATCAGAAGTGGGAAAAATTGAAATCCAGATATATAAAATGATTTGCTTTAGGTTATCAAAAACAGTGCTAGAATCAAATGTCATGCACCTCCCTTGCTATTTTACTGAATTTTTGTCCTGTTGTGATTTGTTGCTTTAAAAAAAAAAACAAACTGACCTGAGTTACAACATCTTGAAATCATCAGAGTGTAGATGCAATGATCTCTGATGAAGAGTAAAAGGGGTCATATCCACCCATTCACTTGATTTTTGCCTCTCTTAAAATGATGAAAAACTAAAGTTTCTGAAGGACAACTGCAGACAGGTACTTTTCTGATTTAAATCATCCTAGAAAAAATTTCAAAAAGAACACAGTTGGCAACTGCCAAGGGATACGTTCACCAACAAAAGTATAATTTATTACATTCTTTTTTGACATGATAAACATTTCAGTTTAGATCTTATCATTCAAGCATCCTTATAATGGAGCCTGTAGACATGTGGCTGAGGCATAGGAAAAAGAACTAGTCTTTTTAAGAGCTTAAGGAGTTACCTTTGAACAATATGATGCATTTTCATGTAAAAAATTATTTGTTCCCTTTGGACATATATCTATATGCTACATGCTACACAAAAACTCTAAGGAAAACATGAGACACAAAGAAAAAGCCTTTCTTCAAGTGAACAATATTATACATTTTCAAAGCTATACTACACAATAACTATCAGAGTCTTCTGGTTAAATGAAAAGTTGTCCTCTAATTGGCTTAGCAAAAATTTAATTTCTAAAATGCTGCATAAAGCCATTTAGCCACACTCATCTTGTATTAATTAAAAACATATTTTATATTTCCTACCTATCAGACTGGCTACATTTAAGAGCCTAACCAAAAATTATGCTGCTAAAGCTACAGGGAAATGGAAAATCTCAGACACTGTTCAAATGTGTAACGATTAAACCTCCATGAAAAAGATATTTGCAATATTTAACAGACTGTATATACATTCACCTTTGACCCAGTAATCTAGGAATTTACCTTAAAAGTATATTGTCACAAGAATTAAACAACATATGCACAAAACTCTGTGGCATATTCATGTTAATTATGACAGCAAAATAATGGGAAAAACTGGATTGCTTAGCCTTGGAGATTAATTGAATATACTATAATACATTTACACAGTGAAGTATTATGTAGATACAGAAAAAAAGACTATGAATAAATATGGACTGATTTCCAAGACACATTGTCAGGTAAAAATATTAAGATATGAGAGAATATCATGTCTACTATTTGAATAAAATATAAGTATAAATATGAGTAAATATACATATGAATGTACATATATGTACATATTCATGTATATACAGAAAATATGCAAAAATAATGTGTATATATGTAGCATGTGTATTTGAATATTCATTCTATTGATAAATCATTACATAGTTACCTATGGGAATGTAAAGAAAACATAGAAAACATAAAGTTGGGATTGAGACTTTTCTGAGTATGACTTTTTATACAGTTTTAATTCCAAACATATAAATATTTTATGTTCTCAAAAATTAAATTCAAAAGTATAAAAATCCAAACTTAACATAAAAGGCAAAGAGGAAACTTTGTATCAACTTAATAATACAAAGGAAACTTTGTATCAACTTAACTCTGTATCAACTTAATAATATAACCTAATAATATAACTTAATAATATAAAAAGTAGCTAATCCAAGCAACTTTTGTGGTGAGAAATATTCCAAAGAGGAAAAACTGCAAAAAAATAAAATCTTAGGGGAGGGGGATTAGGGTGCTTGGAGAATGGGGTGAAGGGTTAAAGAAGTACAAATTAGTAGTTGATAGGTGGTCACGTGGATGAGGAGCACGGTATAGGAAATACAGTTAGCATTAATGTAATGGCTAGGTAGAGAGCCAGAGGAGAGAAGGAGCAATTAGGGGGATCATTTTATAAACTATGAAAATGTCTAACCAATGTAATGTATACTTGAAACTAATACATTTTAAAAAATCTTAAACTTCACTTAGTGTGTATCATTAACAACAAGATCATAATACCTATCTCATAGGTTTGTTCTTAGAATTACATGAAAAATACACGTACAAAATAAAAGTGGATGTTGGATATGTGGAAATCCTCTGTACTATCTTCATAATCTTTTGTAAATCTAAAATTATTCTAAATTAAGAAGGTTATTTAAGGAACAAAATGTATGTAAACTAAGCATATTGCCTGACATATAAGACATACTTATTTTGAATAAAAAATCACCATGTATGTCACAGATAGTGAACACTCACTAGATGTGTTCTTGCTGCTATTGATATTTATGTTGTTACATTTTGGTATAAATTTTTATTGGAATTAAATATTTGAATGACATAGGGCATTCAATAGTTTCTGAGTCACAAGATCAAGTGTCCTATTACAGTAATTCAACCATACTAAAAAAGCACAGAACATTTAACATTATCTCATAATTATACTTTCTATATGGTATATTATTTATATACATGCATATATACATATGTACATGGAGAAAAGTGGCTCCTTATGGTTTTCAAGGAAGTTTACGACATTACCTTATGTAAGACTCACAATAACTTAGCAAAATAGGGCAGGATAGGACATCACTCTTCAACAAATGAGCAAACAGATGTCTAGAGATGTTTAAGCACTTGTTCTTCATGGGAGCATCTGTAATGGAGCTAGGACTACTTGTCCCTTGTTTTTCCCCAAACATACCACATCCTCATCCACACATAGGGGGGTTAGGGTCTACTGAAGTTAACTAGGTGCTGATATTCCAATAGTGTTAATAATTTGTTGAATCTCATTTAGGGTAGAGGTCACTACCTTGTCCCTTTATAGGAAAGTACATTCAAGTTAGCCTCTGAAGATAAAGTCTACTCTATAGAAGCTAGGGTATCCTGTACATTGGTTAGAAAATTCAGAGACAGTAGGAAACATAAAATTTATAAATATTTATTCTCGGTAGATTTCTGACATTACAATAGAATACTGTTTTATATATATATATGTACGTATATATGTACATGTGTATATATGTACATATGTGTATATATGTACATATATGCGTATATATATATATATACACACACACATTTTTTTTTTTTTTGCAAAGTCCTAAATAATCTAGCTCTGTCCAATGTTTTAAACCTTGGCTTCAACTATTCTTTAGCATAAACTGTGCCTTTCGTTAGCCTGATTTTTTCACTGTAACTTTTCATTTCTTTGCCTTTGTGCTATTCCCTCTTTACTCCAAATGTAGCCTGTATTAGTTTCCATTGCTTCCAACTAATGAATCCTAACTCTCACTAACCCAAACATAAAAGGAATATAATGAATGGTCATGGAGTAGCCCTCAGAATCCAAGTAACTAGGCCAGCTGGGGATGTCTAGAAGTCCTGAGCAGTCTATTCTGGGTGTGCCCTATGAGCTTTTGCCACAGTAAAAATCTACATGTATTACAGGACAAGAGGAAATGGATTTGTTTAGGTGAAAATAACATGTGTCTAGCCAATAGCTCAAGATTCAGCATTCCTATGCATTCTTAGAATTTTTTTCTCTGGTCTCTTGAGATCATGGGGCTAGAAATGCTTATTTCTATTTCTATATAATTCACTGCCTAACACAACACATCTAACACAAGTTTGCACCTCTCATCATAAATCTCTTCCACTGATTTTTAAGTGGTTACTTAAATCATATCTTGCCATTTCATTAAGATCTTGTCTCTCCAACTATAAGTTTCTTTGGAGATAAAGGAAAAGACAAAACAACTTTGTTTAACACCAATTACCTAACATGTCACGTATGAGCATCTGTATAACCACATTTATTCCTCACAACAACTCTATGAGGTAGTTACTATTATTATTCCCTTTTCTCAGATGAAGAAATTAAGGCTCATGGGAGTGGTATAACTTGTCAAGGTCACATATGCTGTCACACACATGGAAAGTTTTAACAATATAGGAAATTCAATTCAATTCACAGTCTACACCATCCATTTGGCCTGCAACCACTCCAGGTCATATTGTATTGTGCTATCTCCTTGGTTCTGTGTTATCTCCTTGGTTAAATTATAACCTCTTTCAATACAATATGTCATATACGTATTTACATCACCCATCGTGTTTATCACATTGCTATATATATACCCAAGCCCTCAAGAAGTGATTCTGATTGACTTGTAACTGACTCACATAAGCTATAAAGTCATCATCATAACCATATTTTTTGGAATAGTATTTTTATTCTGACTATACAACAGAAAGTTCACCACTGGACACCACTGTTAGAGAGAGGTTAACCCTCTCGCTCATATGTGAGTTCTTCTTCTGGACATACAGGCCTAATAACAGTTGTTAGGAGTAAAAGTCTACCTCACTGCCCGTAATCTAGTGAATTAAAATCAGAACCAAAAGTCGCAATGGGATTTCACCTTCCATAAATGATACTTTTTGTTTTTATAGCTATCTCCAATAACCATCAATGTACTCATGAGACTATGTAAAGTCCATAGGTTTAAGGAAGCCTGTAGAATATAAATTTAATGGGGACTTAGTCTTCAAAATGCTAAACAGTATTTAGCACATGATCAGCATACAATAAATATTCAATTGGATTAATAAAGTTATATCTTGGGATTTTTTTCCAATATATTTTCCAACTTGAAGAGATGTCTACTTCTAGTCACATACTCATTAATTTAAAAAAATTACCCCCTCATGTTTATGTTATAATGATACAGTACTAGCTGGAGCCCTGGACTAGAATCCAAGTATCTGAGTCCTAATTTCTACATTGCCACTAGCTAACTGCTGTACTGGGCAAGTTATTTCAATATTTGTACCAATACCTTTTGGTACCCCTATAAAATGAGGCTTTTGCAGCAGCAACAACAAATGGAAAGCTCACTTCTAGCTAGAAGTTCTCCTGAACTTTCTCAAAACAGTGCTCACTATTTTGAGAGAATTCAAGAATCAGATGGGAACAGAGATTATGTTTTATCCATCTTCATTTCCCTAGTATGAAGCATAATGTCTGGAACATTAATTGAACATGCTCAGTAAATAAATAATTGGGGTATATAAGACCTTTGCCATTCCAAAAATTTATATCTGTACAGCCTCACAAACAAGTACCTGTGTCAAAACCTGTCCTTTTGGTGTTACCCTTCATCATGTCAAGCATCGAACTACACAAGAATACTCCTTTGTACTTCCTTTATTTTTGTGGTCAGTAAGGAAACATGATGTGGTTCTAATTATCTTAGTGATCTAGAAGAATTTAAATTCTAAGTACCTACAATCTAAGCTTGATCTCCAAATAGAGAGTTTTAAAAAGAGAGAACAGACATATGTAAGATGGAATGCCACCAAAATATAAAAACTCATAAAAAGTATATATGGTTTTACATTCAAAATTAGAAAATGATTTCCCCAAGTAGCTGCTATAAAACATTAATTTTGGAAAATTCCCATAAAAATACCCCAAATCTTTGAGATATGATATAGCCAATGACACCCTCCTAGAGTCACAAAGCATATGTGTATCAAATCTTCGATGAAATGTATTTTTTCTCCAAATTGGCCATAGAACATTCTTTTTACAGAAGATGTTAATGAAAACATTTAGAACCAGTATTTAATAGAAGACACGGTAAGCATGGGACAAAGAAAAAAACGAGCAGGGCACACCCTTGCCAATGCCCAACTTCATTAAAGCCAATCACTTTCCTAGTGTAATATTTTTAATTAAAAAAAAAAAAGAACCTCTGTTTTTCTACTGAATTATCCATGAATACATCCAGCACTGCCCATTGTATCTTGACCCTGACACCCCTAGGCGACCCTACATGAAGTATCCAGTTGATCTGCATCTTTGAAACATGGGAGCTATAACCTTAGTCCTGTGAACCACAAACCTCTTCTCCAAATGGAATGCTTTAGAAGAGACTTTGAAGGGCTCTTCCAATATAAATGCTTCCCTATGGCCTTAGTTTTATCACTGAGGGCCAAAGAATCTCATTGCTAAAAACAAACTACAACTGCAACAACTTACAATTAGTCTTCTGTCTCTTTCAATTAACTTAAGGGCCATAATAAAGGTCAGATTCATTTAAAAATCAGATGGTATATAAACAACAGAATCTTAGTGATAAACTCAAAACTGCAAGCCTGTATGGATTTCATTCATTCACTGAAAAAGTATTTAAGCCTACTATGTGCAGTAAATTAAACTAAGAACAGTGCTAAGTTCTGGAGAGTCAAAAATTAATAATCCAATATAAGGAAACTATCCAGAGGAGTTCAACATTGAGTGGGGTCACACTAGATCGAGATCAGTTTAACGGTAAGGGTCAAGAAAGAAAGTCTATGGCTTTCCCCAAAACAGGAGGTGGCCAGAGTGTTAGCAATGTTTTTAAGTTTGTAAATGAGAGTGGTGCTTAGATTAATTTTAACCTGGATACTTGTTTGCAATATAATAACAGCACAACAATGTGAAATTCTTTCACTGAGTGAATGCGAAGAGCTGTTTTCGAAGTCAGTATCACTCCAGGAGTCCCTCAGATGGCTGCTCTCCTGTGGCCTCATTAGTTGACTCTCACAAGGTACACACTAGAGCGGTGTCCTAGATTCCCACACACCAACTCTGACATTTATAAAGCACGTTCAGTCCTGACAAGATCAAAAACTCAACATTCTTTCAAATCTCATAATAACTCCCAAACATCCCTGGCTTGGGCTGAGAAAACTGAAAGTGATAAAGCACGTATTAGATTAAAAAAAACCTGGGAATTATGGGCTTGTCCTCTTCCCTCCTGCAGCATGAGGCATTTATTCGATTTTAATAACACTTTTCCCCATAGAAAATAGTCACTGCATTACCTCCCAAACTGGGCTCATGTGCAATTGCCATGGTCCTAGGATGTTGGCAAATTTACTGACAGTGATGTCCCTGTTAAACTGTGGGCCTCCAATCCAAACCTCCTGTGGTCGTACTTTAATGTCAGTGTGACACAGCTTGGCATTGAGCATTGATTCCAGCCCTGCTCACGGCGACAGTGGGAGTGTAGGAGGCATGCCAACGTGTTTACTGAAACTATGTTCTGAGTGCAGCTTCACAAAGACGATACTGAGTTTTTCAGTTTTCCAAACTATCAAACATACCTTTTTAAAAATAACTGTTAATAGATGAAATTTATTGTGTACTCATGTGTCATGCTCTATCATATTTTTCTTGTGGAAAAAACAACAACAACAACAACACAAGATTATATTTACCATCTTAATAAAACATTTAAGTATACAATTCAATAGTATAGTGTATTCATATTGCTGTTCAACAGATCTCTGTAACGTCTTCATCTTGAAAAACTTGAACTCTCTGCTCATTAATCACTAATTCCCCTTCTGTCTCCTCTCATCCCTTGGCAATCACCTTTCTACATTTTGTTTCCATGACTTTGATGACTTTGGATACATCATACGAATGGAATAATACAGTATTTGGCCTTTTGTGACTGTCATCTTTCACCTAGCATAAAGTCCTAGATGTTTATCTCTGTTGCAGCATGTGACAGAATTTTCTTCTTTTTAGAGACTGCAAAATATTTCTTTGTACATATATATCATGTTTTCTTTCTCCATTCATCTTCCAGTGGACATCTGGGTTGCTTCCACCCTGAGGCTACTGTGAACAGCACTGCAGTGAACACAGCCGTGCAAATATCTCTTCAAGATCCTGTTTTGAATTCTTCTGGCTGTATACCCAGAAGTGAGATTGCTAGATCATATGGTAATTCTATTTCTAGTTTTTTGAAGAAACTTCATACTGTTTTCTGTAATGAATGCACCATTTTACACTTCCACCAACAGTGCACGATAGTTTCAATATCTATGCATCCTCACTAACACTAGTTATTTTCTGTTCTCTTGAGTGTGGCCATCCTTAATGAATGTGAGGTCTTATTGTGGTTTTGATTTTAAATTTCTCTTATGATCAGTCATGTTGAACATCTTTTCACATGCTTTTTGGGCATTTATATATATATTTTTAGAGAAGTTTCTATTCAAGTCCTTTGCCCATTTTTTAGTCAGAATTTTCTGTTGTTGAATTGTCAATGTTCTTTATATATTATGGATGTTAACTCTTATGAGCTATATATTTCGCAAATGTTTTCTCACACTATATAGGTTGCCTTTTCACTATTTTGATATTTCCTTTGATGCACAGAAGTTTTAAGTTTGATGCAGTCCCATTTGTTTATTTTTGCTTTTAATGCCTATGCTTTTGACATCATCTCCAAGAAATCAATGTCATATCCAATGTCATGAAAATGTCCCCTATATTTTGTCTAAAAGTTGTATAGCAGTAGATCTTATGTTTAGATTTTAATATATTTTGAGTTAGTATTTGTATATGGTATAAGGAAAGGACCCAGTTAATCTTTCTGCATATAGATACCTGATTTTCCCAATACCATATGTTAAAGAGATTGTCCTTCCTCATTATGTAGTCTTAGGACTTTTGTTGAAAATCATTTGGCCATATACCTGAGGGTTTATTTCCAGGCCCACTATTCTGTTCTGCTGGTCTATATATCTGTTTTCAGCCAGTACCACACAATCTTGATTACTACTGCTGTGTAGTATGTTTTGAATTCAGAAAGTATGAGGCCTCCAACTTTGTTCTTTTAAGACTATTTTGATTACTTGAGGTCTCTTGAGATTTCATATGAATTTTAGGTGGTTTTTCTCTATTTCTGCTGAAAAATATTGAGATTTTGATAGATATTGCATTAAATCGGGAGATTATTTTGGATAGTATGAACATTTTAATGACATTAAGTCTTCCAATCCATGAGCAAAGGTTCTCTCTCCATTTATTTATATTTTTGTTGATTTCTTTTGCATCATACAATTTTAATAGGTCTTTTAGTAGATTCCTGGAACACAAAAATTAAAAGAAATATGTTTTTTCATCTGAGGCCCAATTACCTGAAGTCCAAGAAGCTTTGAAATGGTGGGAAAAATGACATCAGCAAAGCCATTTCAAAACAGGGCCAGAGCAACAAATCTAAGGGAACTGCTTTGAAAGTATTGCTCCTGGAATCTTTGGAATGTTTGATTTGGGCAAAATAACCTTTGGTCTGGGCCTAAGCAACATTGTCATTCAAACAACTGCTTGTAAAGCTAACAGGAAAGCAGACATCCCGAATGGAGGACTGATGATTGAGTAACTTGTTTTGTTAATACCATTAGAAATTCTTTTCTTCCATTCTCGTATTTATTTTACCCTTCCTTTTTCTCATAAAATCTTTCACCCTGATATCAGGACACAACTTGGGTTTCTACCTGAATCTGTGCTCCTGTATTGCAATTCTGTGATCTCAAATAAATGCTTGTTGCCTCTCATTTTAGCTATTTTTAGGTTAATGATGGACACAGTTTTTTGAGTTTATGTCTTCTATGGAGTTGGACAGAAAGATCATTGCCATTCATTAATTGCAGCTAAATTAAGAGAGACCTGCCTTCATGAAGTTTATAAATATTTGGTAGGTTTGAGATTTATAAAAGCTCAAAATTGTTCCTAAGCCAATGTTATTATTTTAAAAAGGAAGAAATCAAGCATGGAGAGGTAAAGTATTTTGCTAAAGGTGAGAAAGCCAGAAGATGGTTTGGAACTGAGGAGTCCCCAGATTCCCAGTTCAGTGTTGTTTCTTCCTTCTACTGTGCCCCTAATACCATTACTAACAATGTTGTTGAGGTTGGTGAGGCAGCAACTTGCCTTATAGTTGCCATTTTCTAAACACTAAGTAAGTACAGAGTACTAAAGACTTTGCATACCTCCTTTAACTTATTCCTTCCAAAATCTGTGAGGCAGGCATCGTTTCTGCTCTTGACTCAGAAACTGACAGAAGGCTAGTTTTAAGCCAATAGCCAAAGTACCCAAGTCAAAAATCCCTTTCAGCTTCAACTTACTCTTCTATCAAAGTGACTGGACTAGAAGAGATGAGGGAAAGCAAGTCACCTTTATCACGAGATTGCAATGCACACAAATGGCAAGATGTTCTAAAGCTAAGTGTTGTAAAGCCTTCAAAGATCACGTCAACTTTCACAGACAGAGGTTCAGATATTTTTTCACTAAGGCAAGAATATGTGTGTATATGTGTACGTGTGTGTTGTGCCTGTGTTGAGAGAGTACAGTTATTGCATATGTACCACCTTTTCTTCATGCCAATTGGAACACTATTAAAACATCCATCCACTGATTCTAAACACACTTGCCACACTTAATGTACATCAATTTTATAACTTTCTCAAAACTGAAGCACAAAACATCCTCAAATAAAAAAGGACATTGTGAGGGATTTCCTAGTGATGTACATTAAAATCCCAGTAAGAATTCTTCATACTATTTGAGTCCATAATAAACCACCACGAGGAGACCATAAATTCTTTCATAGCTACAGGGCCATGGTCTAGAAAGAGTCATTTCTGAAAGGCAACAAAGTGAAACCCAAGAGTACAGACACTAGAGCCAGAATCTCAGTCCAACCTGGCACTCATTATGTTACCAATCACTTTAAGCCTCAGATTCCTTATCAATACAGTGGGGAAAATAATAGTTCCTACTCCATAAAATTGTTGGGGAAATTAAATGAATTAATAAATGCAAAATGCCTATGACAATGTCTCACAGTCTAAGAACTCATTAAATATTTATTACTGAATAAAGGAGAAACATTAAGTTTATTTCTAATGTGAATAGAAAAAGCAATCATCTATGCACAAGTACTATAAGGCCACTTTCTATATGGACCTGTTCCAAGAACTCCTAGACTACTTATCTATCATCTACACCTGTCTTTATCTATAAAGGTTATTTTTTATGCTTCCTTTGTTTCTTCCACACGTACACAGTGTCTTAAGAATGAACAACAACAACAACACAGTACTGAAGCAAAAAAGAATAGATGTTGGTGTTCTCAATATAGAAAATATCTACCTGAATTTTAATATTTCTGCTATGTTTACAAAGGGAATTTAAGAAGGAATGGAGTTGAGGGTTGAGAATGGATAGTCGAGGATAGGAGAAGTGAGAGCCAATGTATTAGGGGTGAGAAAAGATAGGTTTTCCTTCCTTCCTTCCTTCATCCCTCTCTCTCTCATTTCCTCCCTCCCTGCTATTGTCTGTTCCCCCAAAATTCGCATGTTGAAATCATAACCCCCAAGCACGATGGTATCAGGAGGTAGGGCCTTTATGAATTACTTAAGTCATAAAGGTGGAACTAATGAGAATAACGCTCCTATAAAAAAAGACTCCACAGAGTTCCCAGGCTTCCTCCAACATGCGGGGACACAGCAAAAAGGAACCAGCTATGAACCAGAAAGAGGGCTCTTGCCAAGAGAACACAAACATGTTGGTACCTTAATCTTGGATTTTCAGCCTCCAGAACTATGAGATATAAATTTCTGTTGTTTATAAGCTACCCAGAATGTAATTTGTTAAAGCAGCTCGAATGGACTATAACACTCCCTCCATCCTTCCTCCCTTCTTGGCTGAAGTTTAGGGATAATCTAGAGTGATTATTTAAGAATAAACCAAAGAGAAAGAGAACCTGGGAGAAAGAAGAACCAAAATACCCAAGCAAATAGACACAGAAATCCTATCTAAGTAAGATTTGTAAGCAAGAGAAAAAATATAAGCCATAATTTCTCACAGCTTTTGGATTAAAATTCATTGAACGATATGGTACTTTATCTTTTTACTAGGCCTTTATTTTCTACTTTTCCTTTCTTATTAATCACTTTTACTCCTTTGGCTCTCTTTCAACCCTAGTACAGCTATAAAAGCCAAGAAATTTACCAAAAGAAGGAGGAGGGGAGGGGAAGGGGAGGAGAAAAAAATGGAAAAAATGACTTGACTTGATTCTAAATAATTAATAGAGGTTTTAATATGTGAGAACAAACAGTAATTCAACAGATGATTAAAAAAATATTAACCAAGACAGTGCTATGAATTAGAAGAGAAACGTGTTTTAAACTCTTCATGTTATTTCAAATTAATTAGAGAGGGTTGGAAAAAGCATTTCCTCATTCATTACTAGTAGAAATGTCACTGGGACACCATTTCTGGAGGGCAATTTGTCAGTGTGCATCAAAAGGCTAAAAACAGAACTATACACTTTGACTTCTCGATTGCTCTTTTAGGGCAAATTTTCTAAGAAAATCATTAAGAATTTATGCAAATATTCATCTACAGGAAGGTTTAAAAGGCTTTATTTTTATATCGGAAAATTAGAAACAATATAAATATGTGACAATGGGGGATTATTTAAATTAATGGTTATTAAGAACCATTTACTGGAAGAATGATTAATGGCATGTGAAGATGTTCATAATAAAGTGCAAAGGCATATTATGAAGCATTACATAGTCTATATGCCATTTTAATAAAAAAAATTTGTGGAATCACCTTCTTTGATAAATGCAAAAAGGGTGTAAGATTTTAGTATGTGAACCTATTACACCCATAGTTAGGTGTGCTAAGGTAGGTTTAGTTCCCAGAGAACTAAAATATGTATTATATTCCTAATTATATCTAGTCTTTCAGACATAACCTTTTAATATATATTTCTAACATTTGGGACACATTACAAATATTTGTTATTTTTCTCATAATATAACACAACTTGCCTTAAGGCCAAGTATCCACTAATGGTGAACAATACATCTCCTTCAATTTTCCTGAACTTTAAGTTTTTCTCAAATTATATTAAATTCATGACCAACATGGTGTATGGTCTGTATCAACATTTTAGGTTTTTTTCCCTTCATTTTTATAAAATGAAGATCAAATATCTATAATATGCAAAGACTGTGATACTAAAAAGCTTGACCAGTGGGCTGGAGGCAGCATCATGATACTGTAATCTGAAATGTCTGTACTTCAGCAGAGACATAAAGTTTGCATTTGGTTTGTGAAAGGTAGTATGGGGGTCTTATGAATGATGTTCAAACAAAGGATGAAAATTAAATGAAAAAGCCAAGAATCATCTCTATATTGAGCATACTGGTCAGGTTCCATCGAGGTTTTTAACAACAAAAAAAATTAATATGGAACTCGTTCAAGAGATACAGAAGCACTAGAGAGGCAAAAAACAACATCTGAACATTGCAATGGTAGTACCTGCACTAAGCAGTTACAGCCCCTAGGGGTGGGGTAACCAAGGACTAAAACTGCAATTTTCAGACCTGAAAAGCCCTAAGGAAGCCCCAAGGACCTAAAATTCTGAGGAAGGGCCTTCCTTGGCTGGTGCTGGTGCCTTCAGAGCTTGGGCAGAGGCTCTACAAAGCTGAAACCTACAGCCCTCAGGAAAGGGTGCAAGAGTTTCATTCTGGGAGTATGGGAATAATATGGAAAATAACAACTGATACAAGAATCAACTGTTGCCTCTGGTATTAGAGCCTTTGGCGAAATGCAGTTGACAGAATGATAAGATAAAGAAGTAACTCCCTTTGCCAACCTTCCATCTTCCAGCTTTCCTCTTACTCTCCCAGTTGGCAGGACCTACCAGGGAATCAAAAGCAAAGGAGGATTATGGTTTGTCCAGTCCCAGTCACAGCATCAAAAACATGATATAGAAGAGCAGATTTGGAATTGAGTGAGAAGAACTTAAAAAATTACATGTGTGCATATGTGCGCGTGTTTGATAATTGCAATTTAATTCCTTTGTTACTCTAGCATACACACACACACACACACACACACACACACACACACACACACACACATGCACACTTGCACATATAAACATACAGGAAAAAAAAAAAACAGCACATACATCGATATGTTACCAGTAGTTATTACTACATGGTGAGAGAAAACTGTGAAACTCTTGATGCTTTCCTTTATTTTACAATTCTTCTACAAAAAAATAAGTCATAACAATTTTTCTAACATTATAAAAAAAGCTGACTTCTGATTAAAAGAATGTTAAATGATATCATGTAACTCCGGATGTGAAAGCTTCTGGTATATTTTAGGGCTTTTTAGAATGAAATTTCTCATTTACACTAATTTCCCTAATGGCATCAAGAATAAAAAGCAAACCCCTGTTTACCCAGCTAAACGATGATTAATGCTAAGCATATGGAAGTATAAGGCAAGACTAATGAATAGTTTTCTCTGTTTGAACATGGTAATGGTTTTGTAAAATAGGCTAGCACAGGGTTTAAATGAGGTTACTAGATCAAAACCAAATATTAATCAACTGGTTAATAATTCTGGCAGCACTATTTACAATAAAAATAAGGTAAAATAGTTATTATAGAAATAAACATTCCCTAAAGAACATTAAAATTTAACAATGAGTACTATCTTAGTCTGTTTCTGAAGCTTGTTTTAGTTTTCTCTCTGACTTGATGATTGTAATCACCATTACCACCATCACTTATCACCACCACCACAGCCTGTTTGGAGAAGGTCATGACTTTAGAGAACTAGATGGCAACATTAGAGGCTCCTGGATTTCTCTCCTCCTGAAGATGCACCAAAAGTACAGCTGTACATGAAAAACTTACTTCTGAGGGAAACTCAGAAACCAGCTGAGTGACTCCTACACATCAGGCAAATGAGAAAACACCTACATCAAAATGATAAAGATAGGCTGTAAATCCAACCAATTGCACAGCACCATATAGTTGAAAGGAAATATCCAACTCTCAGCTTCTCTCTGAGGAGTGAAAGGTTTGGATCACGATATCTAGCACCTCAGCTTTTAAGATTCCTAACCAAGGGATGGGCCCATCAAAACACTTAACTCTGAAAGACAATGGGACTCACATTCAGAATTCTGTCAGGAAAATACTCAACGAAGTTGTAGTTGTTAACAAGCATTCATGAGCACTCATCATAGCTGGCCCCATCGGGCTCAGTGAGGGGAGAGACAGGCAAAAATGCCTATCTCTAAATCTTTCCCTGGAAGAAGTATGACTGGTCTGGTTTAGAAGCTGCTGCCTGAGGATTCAAGGCCTAATTAGCACACATCTAGGTGCTGATTAGAATCCTTCCTGAAGCTCAAAAGAATCATGTGCCTTCACCATCCAATTCACTCTTTAAACAAAACCAATTGCCAGTATCTCCCTATAAAGACTTTGTCCATACATCCAGCATCCCAATATTTATGGCTGCCACCCAAGGGTCAAACCCCCAAATCATCTAGCTCTGACAGACAACAGGGCTTGCAGTCAACATTTACAACATGAATATAGCGAACAACTTTTTAACAGGCATAGGGGCACCCACTCACACATATATAAACCCAGGCTCAGTGTAGAAGAGCCAGGCAAAAATGCCCATAATCCAGTTTATCCCTGAAAAAGGTTTGATTGTATACTTTTCAAGCTGCTACCTGAAGGTCTGGCTTCTAATCAGCCTGCACTTAGGTATGGATTGTGATCTTCCCCCTTTGGGAAACTGACAGGTCTTGGCACACCCTCAACCATTGGTAGCAACTAAAGACAAAGATAGTGGCTGGGACAATCACAAAGGTTTAAAATGCAACCAGAAGCTATGGTCTGGCTGATTAATGAAGTTTATCTCACACAGGAGACCAGTCTGTCAAGTCTAGAAGAGCTGGCTATTTTGCATAATGTATGGAAATCAACAAATAGAGGTAAAACATGAAGAAACAAAGGAATCTGTTTCAACAAAAGAACAAGATAAACCTCAAGAAATTTATTTTAATGAAATGGAGATAAGTGTTTTACCTGACAGAGAGTTCAAAATAATAGTAATAAAGATGTTTGCTGAGGTCACAAGAGCAAAGCATGAATAAAGAGAGAATTTCAAGAGAGATAGTAAATGTAAAAAAAGTACCAAACAGAAACCATAGAGCTGAAACATGCAACTAAATAATTCAGTAGAAGGGTTCAATAGCAGACTAGAAAAAGTGAAAAAAAGGATCAGCAAACTCAAAGAAAGGGCAGAAAAAAAGGATCAGCAAACTCCAATCAGAAGCATAAAAAAAAGAAATCTTAGAAAGAGTGAAGAAAGCTTAAGGAACTTATGGATTGCAATTGAGCAGATCAATATATACATTATAGGGGTCTCAGAAAGGGAAGATAGAAAGAAAGGGTCTGAAAGCTCATTCAAGGAAATAATGTCTGAAAACTTCCCTAATCTAGGGAAAGAAACAGACATCCATATCCAGGAAGTATAGAAAGTTCCAAAGGAAATGAATCCAAAGAGATCCCTGCTGAGACATATTATGTTTAAACTGTCAATAGTTAAAGATAAAGAGAGACTCTTAAAAGCAGCAAGAGGAAAACAACTTGTTATTTTAACTCCATTAGGGCATCTGCAGATTTTTTAGCAGAAACTTTGCATGCTATATTTAAAGTGCTGAAAGAAAAATGCAGTCAACTAAGAATACTCTACCCAACAAAGCTGTCCTTCAGAATTCAAGGGGATATAGTTTCCAGACAATCAAAGTTGAAGAAATTCCTCACCACTAGACCAGCCTTACAAGAAATATTAAAGGGAGTGAGCCAAGCTGAAACAAACGGATGCTAATTAATAGAAACCTCACTAGTAAAGGTAAATATATAATTAAATTCAGAATCTCTATAAGAGTTACAGGTAAACCACCTATAACTAGTATAAACTTTAAAAGACAAAAGTATTAAAATCATATCTATATTAATTTGTTAATGGATATACAACATTAAAAATGTAAAATTTAAATGGTAATATAAAACATAATATGTTGGGGGTGAGTATAAAATGTAGAGCTTTTATATGCATTCAAAGTTAAATTGTTATCACCTTAAAATAAACTTTATAACTATACAATATTTTATGTGAGCCTCATGGTAACCACAAAGCAAAAAACGTGTAGGAGATAAATGAAAAGTAGAGAGGAATAAAAGCGTACCACTACAAAAAATCATCAAATCACAAGGGAAGAGAGTTAGAGATAAATAAAAGAATAAAGGAACTACAAAGGAGCCCAAAATAAATGAACAAAATGGCAACAGTAAGTTCATACCTATCAATAATTACTATATATAAGTAGATAAAATCCTCCAACCAAAAGACAACTCTGACTGAATAAATAAAAGCACAAGATTCAACCTTATACTGACTACAAGAGATTCATTTCAGCTTTAAAGACAAATGGACAAACATACACTGAAAATTAAAGGGCAGGAAAAGATAATCCATGCAAAAGAAAACAAAGAAGCAGAATTAGCTATACTAACAAAGAAAATAGACAATAAGCCAAAAACTTTAAGAAGAGACAAAGATGGTTACTATATAATAATAAAGGGATCAGTTAATCAAGATAACAATTGTATGTTTATGTACTCAACATTGGAGCACCTAAATATATACAACAAATATTAGCAGATCTGAACATATATAAAACATTCCATTGAACAGGAGCAGAATACATATTCTTCTCAAGCACACATGAAACACTCTCCAGAATAAATCATATGATAGGTCACAAAATAAGTCATAACTAATGTAAGAAGACTGAAACCATATTGAATATCTCTTTTGATCACAGTGGTATGAAACTAGAACTCAATCACAAGAAGAAAACTGGAAAAATCACAATTATGTGGAGATTAAACAGCATGCTCCTGAAAAATCAATGGGCCAAAGAAGAAATCAAATGAGAAATCAAAAAATATCCCTAGACAAATGAAAATGGAAATAATATACCAAACTTATGGGATGCATCAAAAGCAATTCTAAGAGGAATAAAAGACTAATTAAGGGGGAAAAGATCTCAAGCCATCTAACTTTATATCTTAAGTACTAGAAAAAGAACAAACGAAAATAAAAATTAGTATAAGAAAGGCTATAATAAAGAGCAGATTGGAAATGAATGAAATAGAAACTAAATAAACAATAGAAAAGATCAATAAAACTAAAAGCTGTTTTTTCAGATAAACAAAATATAGAAACCTTTACCCAGACTCACCAAAAAAAAAAGAGAGAGAGCACTAAAAATCAGAAATAAAAGAGGAGACATTACAACTGATACTGTAGAAATATGAGGTATCATAAGAGACTATGATAAACAATTATGCCAACAAATGGACAACCTAGAAGAAATAGATAAATTCCTAGAAATATACAACCTATTAAGAATGAATTATGAAGAAATAGAAAATCTTAACAGACTGATTACTAGTAAAGACATTGAATAAATACTCAAAATCTTCCAACAAACAAAAGTCTGAGACCGAAAGGCCTCACGGTTATTCTACCAAATATTTAACGGAGAATTAATATCGATTCTTCTCAAACTCTTCCAAAAAAATAGAAGAGCGAACATCTGCAAATAATAGGAGGCCAGCATTACAGTGATACCAACACCAGACAAAGATACAAGAAAAGAAAATTATAGGCCAATAGCCCTGATGAACATAGATGCAAAAATCCTCAAAAATAATTAGTAAACAGAATTCAACATTAAAAGGATCACACACCATGATTAAGTGGGAGTTATTCCAAGAATACGACAAAGGCTCCACATCTGCAAATCAATCCATGTGATATGCCACATTAACTAGATGAAGGGTAAAAATATGATCATCTCAACAGATACAAAAAAAAAGCATTTGATAGAATTCAATATCCATTTATGACAAAACCACTCAACAGAGTGGATATAGAGGGAATATACATCAACATAATAAAGGCTATATATGACTAGCCCACAGACAACATCATAGTCAGTGAAAAGTTGAAAGTTTTTCCTCTCAGGTCAGGAGCAAGACAAAAATGCCCACTCTCACCACTTTTATTCAATACTGTTCTGGAAGTCCTAGCCAGAGCAGGCAAGCAAGAAAGAGATATAAAATGCATCCAAATCCGAATAAAGTAAAATTGTCTGTTTGCAGCAACATGATCTTATATTTTAAAAATCCTAAGACTCCACCAAGAAACTATAGAATAAACAAATTTGTTAAAGTTGATACAAAGATACAAAATCAATATACAAAAATCAGTCACATTTTTATTCAATAATAAACTATAGAAAGAGAAATTAAGAAAATATTATTTACAATTGCAACAAAAAGTATTTAAAAACTTAGGAATAAATTTAACCAAGAAGGTGAAAGACTTATACACTGAAAACTGTTAAGATAGCGATAAAAAACTGAAGTTGACACAAATAAATGGAAAGATGTTTCATGTTGATGGATTGAAAGAATATATACTGTTCAAAAGCCCATACTACTCAAAGCAGTCTAAAGATTCAATATAACATGTATCAAAATTTCAACAGCATTTTTGTAGAAATAGAAAAAAAAATTCTAAAATTCCTCTGGAAGCACAAAAGACCCCAAATAGCCAAGGCAATCCTGAGGGGCAAAAAAGAGTGAAAGTGGTGGTATCACACTTTGTAATTTTAAACTATATTATGAAGCTACATTAATCAAACAGCATAGTTCTGGAATAAAAACAGACACAGAGATCAATGGAAATAAGAGAGAGCCCAGAAATATAGCCATACATATGCAGTCAATGAATTTAATATAAAGAAACCAAGAATATGCAAAGGAGAAATTGTTGTCTCTTCAATGTTGTTTGGAAAACTGGACAGTCACATGCAAAAGAATGAAACTGGACCCCTACCTTACACTATGCACAAGAATCAACTCAAAGTAGATTAAAGATTTGAGTGTAAAACCTAAAACAGCAAAATGCCTACCAAAAAACACTAGAGGCAAGGTTCTTGACATCAAAGGTAATAAAAGCAAAAATAAACAAGTGGAACCATATCAAACTAAAAATCTTCTCCACAGCAAAGGAAATCATTAACAAAATAAAAAGGCAGATTATGAAGTGCGAGAAATATCTGTAAACTGCGTATCTGATAAGGGGTTAATATTTAAAAATATATAAGAAACATATGACTTCATAGCATGAAAATAAGTAAATTTTAAAAATGGGCAAATAATCTGAATAGGCATTTTTCCAAAGAAGATATACAAATGGTCAAAAGCTGTTCAACATCACCAATCATCAGGGAAATGCAAATCAAAACCATGAGATACCATCTCTTACCTGTTGTGATGGCTTTTATCAAAAAGACAAGAGATGACAAACGCTGGCAAGGATGTGAGGAGAAAAAGGAAAACCTTGTACACTGTTGTACAATGTAAATTGGAAAAAGAGTAGGGTAAACAGTATGGCAGTTTCTCAAGAAACTAAAAATAGAACTACCATATGATCTAGCAGTCCCACTTCTGGGCATAAATCCCAAGGATACAAACTCACTATGTCAAAGAGTATTTGCACTCCCATGTTTATTTCAGCATTATTTGCAATAGCCAAAGCATAGAAACAATCTAAGGGTCTGTTGACAGATAAATGAAATATATGTGTATTCCATGTATATATACATATACCTACACACACACACGTATGTATGTGTATATGTAGGTATATGTATATATACATGGAATACACATGTGTGGATGTATATATGTATGTATACATATGTATATATATGTATATGTATAAATATACATGAAACAGAATATTATTCAACCTTTAAAAAAGAAAATCCTGCCATTTGCAACAACATGAATGGAACTGGAGATATTATGCTAAATAAAATAAGCCCGAGAAATACAAATACTACATAGTATCACTTATACATAGAATCTAAATAAAAATAAAAAAGTTGAACTCAAAGAAACAGAGGGTAGAATGATGGTTGCCTAGGACTGGGGTGGGGGGAAAGATGACAAAAACAAGGGGAAGACAGTAAGAGAACAGACTTATAGAATAAGAGCTGAGGATCTAATGTAAAACACGGTGACTACAGTGAAAACACTAGAATGCATCATTGAAATTTGCTGAGAACTTAAATATTCTCACACACACGAGAGTTAAATATGTGAGAATATGAGGTGTTAACTCAATGCTGGGAGCCCTTTCACAACATATTCATGTATCAAATCATCATACTTCAGTCTTTATATATATTACAATTTCATTGGTCAACTATAACTCAATAAAGCTGAAAAAAATAATAAAATCTATCGATTGAAACACAATGTCCCAGAAAAACACTTTTGTACTATTTTTTTTTTTTTTTGTCAGAATAAGTACAAAAGATGAAACTTCTTAGTTGTTCAGACCAAAAATTGAGGCCCCTTCTCTTTGGGCAGATGACTGAATCTCTTCTAAATAGATACTCTGATATGTCTTTGGTAAAAACAGGGTTTTGTAACCAAGCTTAGATATTAGGCTTTATGCTGGTGGTCACGGGGATACCCTACTCTTTGAGTAGTCCTCACCTATGTGTGGCCCATAAGGTGTTTAGACATTGTGCATACTGAATGGGCAAGAAGAATGTGTTCTTTGCCACACAGAAGCGAAGGAGCTAGGCACCCTGTGGAGGTCACTATAGATACACACACAACTTTATGAGCCTAAATACCTATATTCACAAAATAGAAAAAGGAATAAAGTCTAGCTTAATTGTTCAAATGTGGACTAAACTATGCCATAAGACAAGCAGGGAGAAACCACATGTTTCTGAATGGATAGAGTATTTAAATGATGGTGACAATGGTGACTTGAGAAATCTCTTAGAAAAAGAATCTTGAAGCACAAAACGCTAGCTTCCCTTTTCCACAAACATGCTTGAAAAATTAGGCTTTGATTATATTAACAGAACAAGTTCGTTGTGTTGATTAGATTGTGTGAGACAGGGATCAGCAAACTACTGCTTGAGAGCTAAGAATAAATGTTATATTTTTATATGGTTAAAACAACCAAACAACACATGGAGGGCATATAAAATTAAAATTTCAGAATCTATAAAATCATATTTTATTGGAATATAGCCATGGTCAATTGGTTTACTTATATATAGTCTACTGTTACTTTAATAATGACAGTGTAGTTGTGGCACGAGACATGGCCACATGGTCACAAGATATAAAATATATACTATCTGGCCTATTACAGTGTCAACCCCTATTAACAGTGATAACCAATAGAGCTTTTTATGGGTGTGCGCCCATTGTTAGAATTTTGTCAGAGAGTGCTAAGATTTAGCAAATACGTCACCAGTAGGTCATCTGTTAAGTATACAAATGTATCACCATTAGATTATAAAGTCACTTCACTTTGGAAAAACAGTCCCAAAGTGATTAAATATGGACCCTCACTATCTCTCTTAAGTTCTTTCTTATAGAAGAGGAAACAACTGAAAAAGAAGGAAAAATGAAGGTGGTTATTTTTTCTTCCTTGGATCATTAAAAGTTACTTTCTACAATTTATGTAATCTGACAACTTCCTCGATCATTATGATTCACTTTTGAATTGCATTAAAGCATATCATTTTGTTTATTTTCACAGTTTTCTGAAGGAGAGACAGATGGAACTTAACCAGGGAATCCTAAACCCCTCTGTTGACTGCTCTTTGTCAGCCTGGCTCTCCTGCAGTGGAGCTGTGAAAGTGATTGGCTGTTTCTCACTGAGCCCCAAGACTCATTGGTTGCTTCCCACTGAGCTGTGATCCTGACTGACAGCTCCACTACCTTCCTCCTTGAACTCTGCCTTCGATTTCTTGCCTTTAGCAATTCATCTCTATAGCCAGTGAGTGAAAATGAAAGAGTGATGAGACACATTTCAGAGTTTGTTTCCTTTGTATTCTCTCAAAGAAATAGGTACAAAGAGGAAGGGAACCGTAGCAATAAAGAGAGAACTAGACATGTAAAACAAATTACTGAGCATATGAAATTAATGTCCTACTAACTCTGGATTTTAGACCCAACCCAATAACATATGTAACATTTTGAACCACAACTTAGAATTCAGGAAGAGGATATCTTGGACTCTAGATACTATATTCTTGAAAGTGCAGATATATATTCAAATTACGAATTAATAAATTTTCACCCCTATTAATCCACCTTTTGTGACTTTGATATGTATACATCCAATCCTTAGGGCTCAATCACCAGTAAGTTAACTGATAAAAATATAGAATCTAGACTCAAGAAACTGGTGTTATACCTTGATGTCTTCAAGATCTCAACTTTCGGATCTTCATTTTGGTAGCCTGATGATCTTTCTTTTTGTCATCTCTGTAAGGTATAATTTTAATTACTGGAGTAGGAATCAGGTGATGCTAAGTTGTCATCTTGAACATCGTCCACTCTATAAAACCAAGATCATATCACTTAGCTCCTAGTTATTAAATAAAAATGAATTTGTCTTACTTAACCAAAGAGAGAAAAGACTTGTATAATAAAAACTATAAAACATTGCTGAAAGAAATTAAATAAAACCTAAATAAATGAAAACAACTCATATTCATGGATTGGATAACTTAATATTAAGATGTCAATACTACCTGAAAAAATCTACAAATTCAATGTAATGTCTATCAAAATCCAAAGGACATTTTTTGCAGAAATAGAAAACTCATCCCAAAATTCACAGGAAATGTCAAGGGGCCCCAAGTAGCCAAAACAATCTTGAAAAAGAAAAGAAAAGCAGGAAAACAAACACTTCCTAATTTTAAAACTTAACTACTATGCTACAGTAATCAAAACAGTGTGGCAAAGCATAAAGACATTTATATATTTAGACCACTGGAATAAATGGAGAGCCCAGAAATAAACCTTTGCATATATAATCAAATGATTTTTTGACAAGGGTGCCAAGACCATTAACAGGAAAGGCCAGTCTTTTCAATAATTGGTGCTGGAAAAACTAGATATCCATATGCAAAAGAATGAAGTTGTATCCTTAACTGGCACAATATATAAAAATTAATGCAAAACTCTTAGAAGAAACCATAAAGCACTGATTTGGACTTGGCATTGATTTCTTGGATATGACATCGAAGGCACTGGAAAGCAAATAAAAATATAGAAATCGGACTTAATAAAAACTAAAAATCTTGTGCATCAGAGGATACTATCAACAGAGTAAAAAAAGAAAAGCATGGAATGGGAGAATATATTTGCAAATCATATATCTGATAAGGTATTAATTAATATCTAGAACACAGAGAACTCCTAAAACTCAAAACCAAAAAATAAACGGCCAATTCAAAAATGGGCAAATGACTTCTATAGACATTTCTCCAAAGAAGATACACAAATGGCCAATAAACACATGAAAAGATGTTCAACATCACTCATCATTAAGGAAATGCAAAACAAATTTACAGCGAGATACGTTCTCACACTCATTGGTATGACTACTATCAAAAACAAAACAACCTAGAAAAATAACAAGAATATGAAGAAACTGGAACACTTGTGCAACTGTTGGTGGGAATGTAAAATGGTATACCCACTGTGACAAACAGTATGGTTGCTTCCTCAAATAATAATAGAATTACCATATGATCGAGCAGTTCCACTTATGGATATGTACCTAAAAGAATTCAAAGCATGGCCTTGAAGAGATATTTGTACACCCATGTTCACAGCAGCATTATTCACAATCGTTAAAATATAGAAATAACCCAGTGTCCATTGACAGATAAACAAAAAAGCAAAATGTGGTATATACATATAAAATTATTCAATCTTAAAAATGAAGGAAATTCTAATATATATTACAATATAGGTGAACCAAAGAACATTATGCTAAGTGAAATAAGCCAGTCACAAAAGAACAACTAATGCATAGTTTCACATATCTGAGGAACTTAGAGTAGTCACAAGGATAGAGACAGAAAGTGGAATGGTGGCTTCCAGGCACCAGGGGGAGACAAGAACTGGAAGCTTTTATTTAATGAGTGTAGAATTTTGGTTTTCAAATGAAAAGAGTTCTAGAAATGAATGATGGTGATGGGTGTATGCCATCGTCAATATATTTAATACCACTGAACTGTACACTTAAAAATAGTTACAATGATGAATTTTAAGGTATTTGTATTTTATGATAAAAAAATTTGGAAAAAATAACAAAATCACCTTTGACATGCCCATCTGATTCATAGGAATATTGTAAAAATAAAGATTCTTTAGTTTGTGTTAGATATTTTCTTGAAAAGTATAAAAATCATTTGTATTCAAAGGAGTATTATTTAAAGAAACATTTTTCAGAATCTAACTCTCCTATTAGGTTTTAAATTTTAAAGACGTTTATAGCAGGTAACCACTCCTGATAGATTTGAGTTGGTATAGGAGACAAATTCTTAGATCTGGGTCCTCCATTAAAAATGGGCATTGTGCAGTGTGAAATACCACCTTTATCCTGTGCTATCTTTTTTTCCCATAGTATATTTCACCTTCTAACATATGATTTACCTCGTATTCATTATTTTTGTTTCTTCTGTTAAGCTCTACAAGAGTAGATATCTTTGTCTACAGTGTTTACTGACATAGGCCAAGTACTTGGGGGTAATTCCAAGCATGAAGTAAGTAGATATAAATTATTGATTTGGACAATTTTTATGTACCCTAAGTAGATAACAAGTTAGGGTAACATAAAAATTCCCCTCATTCAAGCCCCTATAAACTTATTTCTTTCCAAAGAAGTTATTTCTAAGTAGATGCTTTTTTGGAATCTGTCTGAAATACATGGTAGGTGGATAACTAGTTCTTTAATTATTTAATCAATATTTATTAAGTACCTAATGTGTGCTAAGCATGCCTCTAGATGATTTCCTTGATGGCTGAGCCTGAGGATGGACTCATAGGTTGCTACTACTAACAGAGCAGATTTACGTTATAAGATGAAACTTCCCAGGTCTATCTGACCATTTAGATAAGGTAACTGAACTAGTCAGCCACATAGTGCTGTCTAAACCGAACTCTACTCCAGATAACAGAATGTAAGAAAAGCCCAAATGCAGGTCTCTTGTAAATACCAAAAAGGAAACCAACTATACCTAGACTGATCCAGATTGCAGATATGGTTCTATTTTTGTCAGTATCTTTCAGAGAAAATCTAGTTGCTGCCCAATGGATAACCACTGAATGAGAATACTCTATCTTCTAATGATTTCCCCAATGCTCCTGACCACAGAGTCAGTGGCCTTTAATTGTAGCTCATTTCCTTAATGCAATATTCACAGAAATTGCTGTCATAAGGAGGTTTAAGATACCCTGCACTCAATAACATGCCCTTCTGTTTGTACATTAGCAATGGCATAAAAATGAACCTAACAAATTTCAAAACTCCAGTGCTTTATGTCTTTTTTTGGCCTCATTTATTTTCCTGATTTATTTGTGTCCTTTCATGCCCTAGTCTGCTCCGCTTCATATTCAAACATCTTATTGCCATGTGTTCTGATGGATAAGCCCCTGGCTGTGGTCCCTGCTTTTAGTAATAGAGGCTCTTCCCCTTTGTCACTCTTTTTACAAAGGAGATTTTCTTAATTAAATGATCTTTGCACTCATCATTCCCTAACTCTCATTTCATATCTGCTTTACTAGATGATCGCCTAGGTCCCCTTCTAGTTCTTAAATTCTATGACATTTGTGCATGACAAATACTAAGGAGATCATAGAATTTATCACTCGTCTCTGAATTTTTTAGCATTACAGCCTGCTTTTTCATTTCAGTGATATTTTTACAGTCAATTTGCCTTTAGATTTTCCTCACAGAATCATTTCCAACAACCAAAAGTTTTTTAGCTTCCAAAAAAAAAACCAGAACATCTGTGTCACTGTCAAGTACACTCCATAACTGCCTAAATGGTAGGCATTGAAAGAGCTAAAACTTTTGGCGTGTTGTATTAAAGGAGACAAATAGATGGAAATTTGCCCTTCACCTGGCTAAACCCACGGCAGACAATGCCTATGGCTCCTAGAACCAGCTTCCTGCTGAGGGAGAAAGTCGAACATGGTTCCTGCAGAATACTTTTACCATATGGGAGGTTTACAGGAAACCACTCCTGATGGATCTGAGTAGGGTACTGGAAACTGAACTTCAGATCTGGCCCGGGTCCTCCTCTAACACAGACCGTCTCCAAATATGATCTACCACTTTTACCCTGCCCTAGTTTTGTTTGCACAGAACATATCATATTCTAAAATAATATAAAATTTACTATTTTTTTTTAATTAATTTTTGTCTGTCCTGCTAAATATAAGCTTCACAAGAATAGGGATTTTTGTCTACCATGTTCATTGATGTATGCCAAGCATCTGGAATGTCAGGCACATAGTAGGTGCTCACAAAATATGTCTAATGAAGGAATAAATGATTTCTTTCTCCACCAGGATCGGAATTTCAGGGCCCGGGCCAGGGTGAAGTGAGTGAGGCAACTAGGATACAAAAGTTAAGGAGGCCCAGGGCCTCCTTAACACTGCATAAGCACGCCCATAAGGAGATGAGAGGCCCTTCTTAAATTGTGCACCCCAGGCACCTCATTTGCCTCACCCCAATCCCATAGTGAGAATGATCACTATTAAAAACACAGATTTCTCTCTCACCACACCCTGTATCTACTGAATCAAAATCACTGTGGGAGGTGGGAATAGTGACCTAGGAATTTCATTTTTAATGAGCTATTTGGTCATTATAACACACAATTTTATTTGAGAATTACTGCTTAAAATTAAGCATCATTGCCAAGACAAATTTTTCAGTAAACTTCTTTGGTCAGCTGCTTCTTTATCTCATTCAAGGCCCTTCATGACTCTTCTATAGCTTAGCTTACCCCTCGTTTCCCTACCAAAACTTCTAATAGTAGTAAATACTATATTTCATATATATGTTTTTTAAGCTTTAGGCACTGCTTGAAGAACTTTATATAACATACCTGATCGTCATACAATGCCATGTGATAGGTACTATCATTATTACCATTTACATATGAAGAAACTGTGGCACAGGTTAAGTGCTTCATCTATGGTCACACAGCTAGTAAGGGCAGACTCAGGATTCAAATTCACATGGCCTTCCTCCAGAGAGTATGTTCTAGACAGAATGCTCTCAACATTCTAGCAAAAAGGAAACTGTTTTCATCCAAGTCCTAGGATCCTCTCAGATTTCTTCTCTATTTGGCTATTCTCTTTAGTGAGAAACCTTTTCCAGTCACTCCTCTACTGAAAACCTTTCTATTGAAATCACCTATTCTTCATTATTCAAATAAAATTCCATTTCCTTCATGAAATATTCTTCAAACACCTCAGTTGAATCACCCTCCCCATTCTTGTGTTCATTTAACTTGATTTCTCTATTGTTCTGTCTATACTAGGTTTTGATGCAGAACTAACCAGATATAATTAAATATTTTGAAACACTAACCCTTATTAAGCCTTATTTCCTTTTACTCATTGTCCCTTTCTTTCATTAAAGCACTGGTCATGTCATTCTATACACATTACTTCTGGAGAGAAAAAAAGAAGTAAATTCTCGGCTTTTGAATTTCAAAAGTCTAGCACATTCTCCAAGGGGAGAAGAGAAATTACTCATGAACAAAGGCCATCGATTTGGGAAAACTTTCGATGAGTAAAGGTCAGATCTGGCTGACTCCCCATTCCAGCGATAAATTCCAATTTATACTAGGTTAGATAAAAATTCCCAACTGGGATGGAGAAGAGGAGAGACAAGGAGTAGAGATTTTAGGTTAATATAAAAGGGGACCTCTGAAACATGCAGATGTGACAAATGCATATTAGTTTACAGAGATAGGAGAACTCCCAAGAAAAGCTGGTGGCTGCATAAGCAGGCAGAGAGGGTATTATGCAGCCAGTCAGAGCATGACTCGGGGCAAAAAACGAAACCAAACGAAAAAAAAAAAAACAGAACCAAAAAAACAATTTACCCCAAAGTAGCATAAAACCAGATAGAGTTTTAAAGAACACCACAGATACTTTCGTAGACTAATAGGGCATTTAAGCCACAGGATGATTTCACATTCTCCAAAGCAGTTTGAGAAGATCTCAGAGAAAGCTGTACTTGAACTGTAGGGATGAAGAGTGATTTAGCAGTGTCTTGAATACATAACAGGCCACATGACAATAAGAGTATCATTTTTCACTCCCATGACCAGTCCATTTTTACCATCCCCCCGGTCCACCAACCATAATCCTGATACCTTAGAACTTTCACAGTTACCCCATAATTATATCTTCTTTTCACTTTGCACCAGACGTTTCCCTTGATTGTAATCAACTCCCTAGGACAAGCCCTGGCATAGGAAGTGCTCAGTAAGTATTTGTAAATGAATGAAAAAGTATAGTATATCTCACAAATTTGGAAACAGATATTTTTGCCAAGAAAACCCTCCAATGGCTATAGTAGTCATCACAGTGGCCAATTAGAAGAATTTAGAAGTAGATGGTTCTATCATACTTCATTATTTCTTGTTTAATCACTAATGTTTTGTGCGGATCAAAAACATCCCCAAGTCCTGAGTGCATTCTAGAATACAGCAATAATAAACACAATAAACAAAGCACATGGGAGATATGGCTATTTTATTTTGGTTTGTAAAAATCCCAGTCCACTGAGTTCTTAAAAGACACACAAAATAGGTGACATTTGTTGAGGTCCTGCCAAAGAGGGCCTTTATAAATTTGTTAAAAAGGAATCAGTGTTTCCAACAAATTTTCCTTGGGGAAACTCAGATGTTGGATTTTCCTTAACTTCAAGTTAATTTACACAAATCAGACGACTGCAGGCCTTCGTTTTTGATCAAGGGCAAAAAATATCAATACATGAATTTAAAAAAAAATAATTGGAATCCACAGCTGAAAAGTGAGGATATAAAAAAGTGAAAGGAAGAGGAAATGGACACAGTATAATAAAGTAAGTAATTTTACTGTCTGACTGCCACCACTGTAGAAGGATTTAAACCTAAAGACTAAGATTACAAATATTTTATACTTGAGAAAATTCAGAGAGAGTGATTTAAAAATATATATATAAAAAGCGAATATCCATGGAGAATAGTCATTCCTTGAATGGTTGTTTGAAGGCTTATAATAGGACATAAAAATATTGGAGTCTTCATCTCAAACCCAGTACACTTTGTGAATTTGTTTTTATAATTAGTCCTTCCAAATAAATGAGATTCAGAACCCAATCTCAGGCTTAGGGCAACTGAAGGCAGCTTTGGGTCACTTTTATGTGTTTGACAAACTAGCTCAACTATGGGCTGGTGGTCCTACATCAGTTGTGTCCTTCTCCTGGTGGTCCTTGTCTTCCACTTGCAGATAACAAATAAACTCTTGGCTGTAGCACACTAGCTGTAGTAGAAGGACTCAAGGAGTTGAAGGAGTGTGGCCATCAAGTCCAGCTGTATTGTTTCTACTTGAATAGGCTGAAGCCTCATTAATAAAAC
>NW_011888811.1:10408879-10440627 GCF_000151845.1 Pteropus vampyrus
TCCCTTTCTTTCATTAAAGCACTGGTCATGTCATTCTATACACATTACTTCTGGAGAGAAAAAAAGAAGTAAATTCTCGGCTTTTGAATTTCAAAAGTCTAGCACATTCTCCAAGGGGAGAAGAGAAATTACTCATGAACAAAGGCCATCGATTTGGGAAAACTTTCGATGAGTAAAGGTCAGATCTGGCTGACTCCCCATTCCAGCGATAAATTCCAATTTATACTAGGTTAGATAAAAATTCCCAACTGGGATGGAGAAGAGGAGAGACAAGGAGTAGAGATTTTAGGTTAATATAAAAGGGGACCTCTGAAACATGCAGATGTGACAAATGCATATTAGTTTACAGAGATAGGAGAACTCCCAAGAAAAGCTGGTGGCTGCATAAGCAGGCAGAGAGGGTATTATGCAGCCAGTCAGAGCATGACTCGGGGCAAAAAACGAAACCAAACGAAAAAAAAAAAAACAGAACCAAAAAAACAATTTACCCCAAAGTAGCATAAAACCAGATAGAGTTTTAAAGAACACCACAGATACTTTCGTAGACTAATAGGGCATTTAAGCCACAGGATGATTTCACATTCTCCAAAGCAGTTTGAGAAGATCTCAGAGAAAGCTGTACTTGAACTGTAGGGATGAAGAGTGATTTAGCAGTGTCTTGAATACATAACAGGCCACATGACAATAAGAGTATCATTTTTCACTCCCATGACCAGTCCATTTTTACCATCCCCCCGGTCCACCAACCATAATCCTGATACCTTAGAACTTTCACAGTTACCCCATAATTATATCTTCTTTTCACTTTGCACCAGACGTTTCCCTTGATTGTAATCAACTCCCTAGGACAAGCCCTGGCATAGGAAGTGCTCAGTAAGTATTTGTAAATGAATGAAAAAGTATAGTATATCTCACAAATTTGGAAACAGATATTTTTGCCAAGAAAACCCTCCAATGGCTATAGTAGTCATCACAGTGGCCAATTAGAAGAATTTAGAAGTAGATGGTTCTATCATACTTCATTATTTCTTGTTTAATCACTAATGTTTTGTGCGGATCAAAAACATCCCCAAGTCCTGAGTGCATTCTAGAATACAGCAATAATAAACACAATAAACAAAGCACATGGGAGATATGGCTATTTTATTTTGGTTTGTAAAAATCCCAGTCCACTGAGTTCTTAAAAGACACACAAAATAGGTGACATTTGTTGAGGTCCTGCCAAAGAGGGCCTTTATAAATTTGTTAAAAAGGAATCAGTGTTTCCAACAAATTTTCCTTGGGGAAACTCAGATGTTGGATTTTCCTTAACTTCAAGTTAATTTACACAAATCAGACGACTGCAGGCCTTCGTTTTTGATCAAGGGCAAAAAATATCAATACATGAATTTAAAAAAAAATAATTGGAATCCACAGCTGAAAAGTGAGGATATAAAAAAGTGAAAGGAAGAGGAAATGGACACAGTATAATAAAGTAAGTAATTTTACTGTCTGACTGCCACCACTGTAGAAGGATTTAAACCTAAAGACTAAGATTACAAATATTTTATACTTGAGAAAATTCAGAGAGAGTGATTTAAAAATATATATATAAAAAGCGAATATCCATGGAGAATAGTCATTCCTTGAATGGTTGTTTGAAGGCTTATAATAGGACATAAAAATATTGGAGTCTTCATCTCAAACCCAGTACACTTTGTGAATTTGTTTTTATAATTAGTCCTTCCAAATAAATGAGATTCAGAACCCAATCTCAGGCTTAGGGCAACTGAAGGCAGCTTTGGGTCACTTTTATGTGTTTGACAAACTAGCTCAACTATGGGCTGGTGGTCCTACATCAGTTGTGTCCTTCTCCTGGTGGTCCTTGTCTTCCACTTGCAGATAACAAACTCTTGGCTGTAGCACACTAGCTGTAGTAGAAGGACTCAAGGAGTTGAAGGAGTGTGGCCATCAAGTCCAGCTGTATTGTTTCTACTTGAATAGGCTGAAGCCTCATTAATAAAACACTCCACATTTTAGATGTTTCTGGGAACCTCATATATTTAGATGGGGAGAGGGAAATCAATAAAAATCTAAAAAATTGATACGAGGGAAAGCAATAAAAATCAAAAATCAATAAAAACTACATCTATTGATTTTTCATATTTACCTATTACCTACTGATTTGCTACTATAGAAGATGAGGATTTAACTCTTATATTAACAGCTACCCCTGTCTCTACGCTCATTCACTTCCCCTTTTTCTTTCTCAATAGTTTCATCAGTTTTAATTAAATCCAAATGTGGTTTTTAAAATCATTATGACCCTTTAAATACTGTCCATTGCTAAGTCACATCAAGTATTATTGAAATTTCATTCCATTTCAACTGTTCATTTTTCCTTAATTCCCTCTTTTATTCTTTAAATATTTGCCTTTTTATATAAGTTGTTTTTTTTTTCTAGACACTTTAGTTTTCCACCTCTAGGATGACCTCAGCTGGGACAACTGGAGTAACATAGCTCTCATATCCATATCTGTCTCCTGCGCTAGCCTGGATGTGTCCTCATCTTGACGGCCAAGAGAAAAAAAGCCAAAGTGAAATGTGTAAGCATTCTTTCTAGCCTCTGCATATGTTATATTTGTTAATATCTCACTGGCCAACACAAGTCACATGGCCAAACTCAGAATCAAGGGGGAAGGAAACAGACTGACTCTTTGGTGAGAGAAACTGCAGTCACATTGCAAATAAACACAAGTATAGGAAAGGATGAAGAATCAGGACCATTAATTTAATCAGTCAATCACAGTCATTAATCAGGTGACCATATGTTTTCTAGATTTTCTCGCTTGTTCTCTTTATCTATTTGTTCTACTCTTGTGCCAATATTCTACTGTCTGAATTACTGTAGCTTTATAATAAATCTTGATATTTTGTAATATTAAGTCTTCTAGTTTGTTGTTCATGATTGCCTTAACTTATTTTTTTGCATTTCCATATAAATTTTAGAATCAGTTTGTCAATTTGCACAAAAATATCTGTTGGGATTTCACTGTACTGACAATGTTGAATTTTAGCCAAGCTCTGGGCTATTTAAAAACAGCAAAGGTCAAGAAATCTCCTCATCCTTTTGTGTTCCAAGAAAGAGCTTACTGCAAAGAGCTTCCCTTCCTCACATGACTTAGAGATTCACAGATGCCCGCCTTGTTAATCTATGACAAATCCAGACACAGATCCTCCAAATTCCTATACTTTGTCTCAGAAATGATGAGCTGATCTCTTTGTATTCACTGACAAATCTGGACAAAATGCCTGATAACTTGACTTAATTAAATAGTTATTCAAACTTCTTTCCTTCCTTCAGACCCTTGAGTTTGACTTGCTCTTAAGGTTAAGCAAACATTTGAATGTAGAGTAGAACAAAGGCCCCCTCCCAAGCATCAACTGACCGCTAAGAGAAACATTCCCTGAATGTCTGACATTGCTACTTTCATCACCTTACATGCCTGCCCTACTCACTCACATCTGGTCCTTTCTTGTCTTTATTTTTCACTTTTTAAAAAAATAAAAATAAAAATAAAAGGCCTTTCTGCCTGACCTTTGAGATGCTTTCAGATGTTATGGCTGAGGTATTCTCCCCATTGCAATAGCACCCCTTGCCCTACTACAATCATTTCCTCTCCTTATTTTAATAAATCCTTTGAATAAAGTCTTTCCTTATCTAAATGTGGATTAGTTTTTATTTGACAAACATATGGGTCAATTTGAGGAGAATTAATATCTTTACAACAAATTTTCCATTCCATGAATATGGTATAGCCTTCTACTTTTTAAGGGCTCTCTTAATTTGTCCCAACAATGTTTTGTGCTTTTCAACAGTGAGATCACGCATCTCTTTGCTTAGTTGCATTTCTAATTAGTAGATGTTTTCTGATAGTATTATAAATGGTACTTTTAAAAAATTCATTTTCTAAATGTTTGTGGCTGAAGTATATATTGATTATGTATCTAGTAATCTTACTAAAATCACTTATTAATTATAAGAGCTTGTCTATGGATTTTTTATTTTTTCGCATCTACAGTCATGCTATGAATAGTGACAAATTCATTTTTAATTTTCTAGTGTTTGTGTTTTCTACTTTGTATTATTGTACTGGCTAGGACCAAACAGCACAATGCTTAAATGCAACAGTGATAGCTAGCATGCTTATCTCTTTCTCTATCCGAAGGTAAAGGCCTTCAATAATTTACCATTAATATTATATTTGCTATAGTTTATTTGTATAAAAACAAATAAACTATAGCAAATATACATTTGCTATACTAAAGTTTTTATACATTTTTTAAATCAGATTAAAGAAACTTTCTTTGTAGTTTAAGAAAATTATTAGCAAATACTTTTGGGGGGAAGGAATAGAATATATTCATAAAGGTGAAAATTGAGGAACATTATCTTTGACTCTTTAGATCATGTGCCAAGGAAGTTGCTTCTGTTCTAAACTAAATATTCACAGCATCTTCTTTATCATTTACTTCTCTCAAAAAGAATATATCTTCCTGTGTTTTTTATATGTGTGCATGCTTAACAACTGCAGTTGCATATAAAAAAGTTGTAACTTATGAAAAAAATCAGTAACTTACAACATGCCTCCACTGGGGTGGAGGAGATAAAATAAATTACACAATATTTATGGAGGGCAATTCATAAATATTCGTTAAAAGCTTTATGATATGTACATCATTTGACCCTAAGGTATTCTCTTAGCAATGATATTTTTAGGTACCAAATCCAATAATTATGCAACTATGAATGTGCAGTAGGATTTACTGAAGTGTTGTTTATGATAGAAAAAAAGAAAATGATCTAAATGCTTAGCAATAAAGAAATGACTATAACTACTATATCCATTTCAAAATATGGTATCAGTATGTTAGATTAAAAAAAGAAAAACAAGACTGCACGTATAGTAGAAAATCATTTTTGTTAAAAAAATCTTGTAACTATGGGAGGTGAACAAACAATGTAAATATATATATGCCTTACTGTTAAAATAGACAGTTGAAACACTGGATTTCATTAACCAATGTCACCATAAAAAATAAATTAATTTTAAAAAAAAGAAAGTCTGAAAAAATCTATTTGTATATACATGCATATTTAAAGTGTAAAAGTACATATAAAAATGTTAGGAGTTAACATCTAATAAATCACACGAAATGTCTATACTACATATGCTTATATATGTGTTAAAAATAGCACCAAAAGGAAGTGATGATGATAGCGAGAAACAGTATTGTCATTCACATGTCAACAGATTTTCTTTTTTATTCTGATTCTGAAAGTGTCATTTATTAGCCTAAGGCTGAGCTTTGGCCTTCATTAAAGTACTCATTTTTGAAAACAGTGACTGAGCATTGAACCTTTTGGAGAAATATTAGTAGTGTGAAATTTTAGACACTACTAAAAATGTGAACATATTGACAATTGTTAACAAATTCAGTTAAGTGCGGGCTCCGACCTCTGCTATACCACCAAACTGTCATAATGATTACTGTTTGTTAAATGTGTATGTGGCCTGACATTTGATAAGTATTTTGCATATATTAGCTGTCTCCACCAAGGCTCTGATGGGATGCATTTATCATTTATCATTTATCTATATAGATAAAATTACATTAAAAAATTCACTTACAGTGTTTGTACCATGTATATAGTGAGTGAAAGAAAATTAACCTGAACTGTATTTGTACAGAGATACATATCTCTGTAATTTGTAGAAGGGATTTTCTATGACCACCTTCATATTCATCTATTCCTGTTTTGAAAGTACACTCAAAGAACTAAGCTTTTGACATGCCAGTGATGAACTGACATTATAATAAAACAGGGTAAGCTATTTCCTTATAAATCTTCCCTATCCATCTTAATGCCCTTGAAGCATTATCAAAATAGCATTCTCCCTAGTTACTATTTAGACAAGTGATATATAATTCACGCTAACTCTCCCCACCCTTAATGTCATCGCTTTTCTCTATTTCTTGTCAAATTGGTCAATATCCTGTATAGAAAAAATATTGAATACTTAAAAGGACTGCCCTATCAAACTAATCTACAGTGACAAAAGCAGAGGACCAGGTGCCTGGAATCAGGAGATGAGTTTAGAGGAAAGGGAGTGAACTGAAAAAGGGCTTCAGCAATATTTTGGGGGTGATGGAAATGCTCTCTACTGGTAGTGGTAATTTCATGCATATATACATCTGTCAAAACTGAACTGTACAATAAAAACAGAAGTGATGCATTGTTTTCTGAAGCTTAGATTTCCTATTTCTCTGGCTCAATAAGATAGACTCCAAACTGCATTCCAGACCATCAAGGTGTATTCCATTTTAAATATCTCCACAATTTAGAAGAGATTACCTAGAATTTATTCATTTTTATTTGTTTTAGAGCTGGCAGTCAAACATCTGTTTGTAATATAGATCATTGTTTAGAGAGAAAACTAGAGGTCCCAGCCTTTTTAAAAGCCTCATCCTTGACAATTTGTCACCTTGTAATTATGCCAAGCTGAAGGCAAAAAGAAAAAAGAGTGGGAGAAAGAATATTTTTTTGGAGGCAGACATATTCAGAGTGAAAAAAACTAATGAACATTTTTCACATATAATCACAATGATATTGCTAGAACCATTTGCAGCCTCCAACATAGGATAAAGAAAGCCCCCAAACTTACAACAGTCTGTGAAATCAGTCAGAATAATTGTTACTTTATATTGCAGGTAAGCTATTCCTGAGTCTTACAGAATAAACACATGGAACTCTTCACCTCCCCTACCAAAATAAACAAAATAGGACACATCATTTATTTAAAAAACAATCGCAAATAACCAAAACACTAGAAGTACATTGAAATTAGGATTTCAAAAATGAAATGGCATAAAAGAATTTTTGTCTTTTCTAGATTATCTCCTGGCATATTAATAAAGTGGCAAAAGGTTTTTCTTGGTGGTATTCCTTATTTTTATTTCTATTCTTCATATCTATAATATACTGCTATTTGAACGAAGCCTCTGTAATTCTATGTACTTTTTCCTTAGAATTGACTCTAGCATACTAAACAGTTTTGCCTGGCTGGAGTTGATAAAATAGGAGAGTGCACAATGACACTTCAAGTCTATGAATTCAGTAGGTTCACCCATGCTGCCACCAAACCCTGGGCCCACCACTATCGTCAGAATCAAGGTTATTCACTGAATTCCTTACTCCACCACACTAAGGTAAAACCAAGAGAAAGCAAAAGGACCATGACCGACTTTCTAAAAGTGGTTAAGATGGAATGGGCAGTAATTCTACCTATTCGATGCCAGTCAAGTAACTTTTTTAACTTATTCCAAAAATAAGACAAATAATCCATTGAAAACTAGCCACGATGTGTCCATTTGAGATGAACACAAATCTTTACTCTTTCAATTGAGAGCACAGTAATTTTATATCCTTAAAATATAACCTAATTTAGTTTCCTCATTATTGATTAGTACCATCAAAATTATATTAATTGATCTTCATAGGAAGTCTAAATAACAGCATATCTTTCTGAGCCCATGACTTCCGAGTAAATTTATTTGGAGCACATTTCCATTTTTCTTCCTTACAAGAGTACTTGCTGACTCGCTTTTTAATTTTTCAAAAGACATATTAAAATTCCTTGTTGTGTTTTATATTCCACTGAATCACAGTCTCTTAGAATGATACATTTTCCTAGGTTAATTATTACATTTTTGGATAATATTCTTTGCAAGAGGACAAGGATATGATTGAGGATAAGTGGCTCTGTGTGAAGAACAGAAATAAGACTATATTGGTGGTGAAAATCTAGTATAGTTGGTGATTTGACAGACATTAACATACACAAAATATTTTTTTTCTGAATAAAATGCTCTCAAAAAATAAGAGCCAGATGCATTTGCAACTTTTTTTCTGTTTCTTCAGTTGATTTTATACTACTTACTTTGCCACTGTTTTTCTCTACATTCAGAACTGACTGGCATGCATAGTAAGCCCGTAAGAGTGCCTATATATTAGGAAAATTCAGGATTATATGCCTAATTAAACCTAATTATAATTCACCTGAAGTATTCTTGGTTATTTTTATAGTGTATCCCCTACTTACCCACAAAATCTATTCTAGGCTACCAATTATGTTGGTATTATTGAATGTATTAGTTTCTCTTCAACTGCTTTTAAACAGTTGCTTCATTTCATACATCCTCTCATAACTAAATCTAACTTTTTCCAATACTCACTTCTCTCTCTTCATAGGTTTACTATTCTTGCTCACCTAATCGCTTTTTGATCTTTTCAACTCTTACTCCAACTCCTTGACAATAGGCATCTCCTAAGAGTCAATATTCAGCCATAATATCCTGCCTACATTTCACCCTCTGTGAAAGCTATATCATTCTTATAACCTCAACCATTTTCAATGCCCTTCTAGATCTTCAGATGAGAAAACATGAAGTTTTTGACATTTTTTGCCCCAACTACTCACAAATGCATGTATAAAGTCCCATTGGTGGGTCCTTCACTGTTGTGATCATGCTCTTCCCATTTCCCCCACCTTATGTACCATAACCCATATTGTGCTGCCCTTTAAAACTAAAAATACTCTGGAAATTCTGAAATTTCAGACTTTGAATCACCTCTCTCAGTTTGTCTCACACCTGAATTATCACAAACCTCTTGTCTGACAAAACCAATAGTAAAAAATATGGGTGGATCAAAAAGGCATGTCCAACGACAGAAGCAGAGCCTGTGATTTGACGAGATGGTCAGTAGGAAGTCACCGCAGTAGTGTTATTTTTGCAAGACCTCAAAATTTTGAGAATATCATTGGCGATGCAGCCTTCTTCATTTATAGAAAAGCCAGATACTAGAGGAATCTTGGTGGAATATGACAAGGGCCTAGGAAATAATGTTTGAAAATCATATTTTCATTATTGCTTCATATGATCTCTTTGCCCTACTCAGAACTGATCTTTAACACAGCCACTCGACTCGTGCTACTTCCTCTGCTATGCCCATCCCAGTCATCCACCTACATCTATCCCACTAATCACATGGAAAACCCTTCTTCTCTGCCCTACATATTTTTTAATGACAATCTTGATTCTTACATCTATGGCCTATGCCAAATCTTAATCTCCTCCAGGATACTTTCACAAAAGCAATATAGGTAGCAAAGAGATTATAAACTAGAATTATGCAGCCAGAATGCTGGGTTTCGAAACTTGGCTCCCTTCATGTCCTACACTGTGATGTTGGGCGAATTACTGAACTTCTCTGAGCTTCTGAGACTCCATCGATAAAAGAGGGATATGAGAAACACCCCACCCACAGGGTTACTCTAGTATTCAATGAGATAATCCATGTAAAAGCTGAGCGCACAGCCTAGCACGGAATATGAGCTCAATAAACATCACCCATTATCATTAGCATTGCCGTTTCTCTCCTTATCCCTGGAGGGTAGTGGTGGTGTTTTACTTCTATGAATTGCTATTATACAACCAAATTTCAAAATATTCTGGTACTCACTAATCCAAAGTTAGGTAGTTGCTAGTTAATGTGTACACAGATCTTGCTTTGCCAACTAGAATCAAAGTTTTAAGGGCACAAACCTCTTCCTCGATTCTTTGTTTCTCCTCCTGATAGCATTATTATTAGTGCTGTTAGTAACAACAGTCACTGCCACCAATTAATGACAACTGTGTTCACATTAAACTCTGTGCTTATTCTTTTAACACATTTTATCAGTCAGTCATGTATGTAGGCGAACATTACCGGATAGAAGTCACCATCTACCTTTTAGAGGTAAAAAAAAACAAAACAAAACAAAAGCATAATGCATTATAAAACAGAAAACAGTGCACAGAACAGGTGCTTTCATGCTTTTAAGAGTTAGTTCCATAACCTAGCCAAAGTCAAAGACATACTAGCATGGTCTAAAATGCTGCCCATCACCAAGCATTTTTTAATAGCCTGTTTTGTGATAGCACTGTGCCAGGTACTATGGCTATAAAGATAAGTAGGACATGGTCTTTGACCTTGAGAGGTTTATGGTTTTTGGCTGGCAAAACAAAAAGTTAACTAAATAACATGAATATTTTTACTGTTGTCTCAACAGATCTCTAATGCTATGGAAACACAGAGAAACTGAGGTTTGAGAGATGAATGGACATTCACAAAACAATCTATGTAAAAGAAACAGCATATACAGAGGTGTGGGAGAGGGTCGGAAGAGCACAGTATGCAACTTAGGGAAGCACGTGTGAAACTTCTGGGAATCAATGGTGATGAGTTTGTAGGTGAAAGAAGAAAAAAAATGAAATGAAGTGTCTCACATCCCAAGCAAAAACATTTGGACTTTCTTTAGTGATGGGAAAACACCGAAGGGTTTTAAGCAGTTGGAGCAGAGGGGCATGGATGAAAGGAGAAGGCAGTGACATGATCGGATTTGATTCTAGGACCAAGGACTTTCAGAAGCCTTTTTGGAGGACAGATTACAAGGGGCAACTTTGGAGTCTGTTGTGTTAGTCCCGGAGAGAAAAGATGGTGCCCTGAACCAAAGTACTGGCAGTAAGAAGAAAGACAATGAGATAGATGAAAGAGATATTTAGGAAGCAGAAATAATGATTGAGATCATCAACTGACTATGAATTATGAAGAGGACACATGTTTATCTAGGAGTATTCTGCTTTCATCTATAGATTCTATCTTAAATTTTGTGTCTATTGTGAAAGAAGTATATTATAGAATAATTCTTAGACAAACCAAGAAAGCCAACTGCCTATTATCATCTCTGTACTTTGCTCTTGGAAACTTTTATGAAATAATTTCTTAGAACTTTTATGAAATAACTTCAATTCTTAGAACAATCATAAAGCTTATGCAGGACTCCAGAAAAGCAGGCATAGATGGCCCAGTATGATCTGGCCCCTGTCTATATCTCTTTTTGTTTCCCTTCCAGTGTCAACATTTAATGAAATAATCTTGCAAAAGTCTCCCACCAATGTATCAGACTCATTCCAGAAACCACGAGGATAATTGGAAATGAACAGAAAATTGTCTGCCTATATCTCTTGTTCCACCTTGTGTCTCTCTTCCCCTTAATTTATCGTGCTCCAGTTGCACTGACCTACAGTTTGTTCCTTAAACTTAGCTTGTTCTTCCACTGGAATGCCCTTCCCTTAGATTCCCTTATTGCTGGCTCTTAACTCAAAGCTTACCTTCTCAGAGGCTTTCTGCAACCATTTATCTGAAGTTGGCCTCTCTCCTCTGCCAACCCATTACCCTTTACATTTTATAGTTCTTATCTCTATCTACAAGTATCTTATTTGATTTCCCATTGGTTGTCTCCCCTAGTTAGAATTTCAATCTCTGAGTACAGGCACTTTTGTTTTTTTGTTTTTTGTTTTTTGTTGTTTTTTGCCTTGCTCACAGTTGTACCATGAATACAGTGCCAATATAGTAAGCACTCAATAAACACTGAATGATTAACCAGTTTTAACTGTCCAGAATACAGCTGTATATACTTTACAATGTGCTTTTAAATCCATTAAACCTCTGATGTAAATTCACCAAGAGTAATTAGGCTCACTGTATACATAAGAAAACCGGGACCAACAAGTTTTCCTGACTTTATAAAGTCACATAACTAGTAATTGAAGGTGCAGTAAAAAGAGCTTAATTTTCCATATGATTGATCATCATTAAAAAACTACAGACACAGTTTTTTTTTAATATACTATCAAAGGGATAATGATTAAAGGTCACGTTAACTATAAAAAATTATTACTTCATTAATTTAAAGAAAAAGCAATAAATTTAGATATTTAACATGGTTTAGGAAATTTTAGGATTTTACTAAGATTCTCCTACATCAAAATTAGTTAAAAGGGCATTGGAATGGGGGAAATCAAAATGACTCTATACATGAAAACAATTACGTATAAAGACATCAATTTAATCTGTTTGTTGAAACAAATCCCTATGTACTTACTGAGTTTATTCACCCTCTTTTTCCTGGATATAACAGCATTTAACAAAATGACAATTATTTTCCTTTTCAATTTTATTCCTTTCAGATGAATAAGTGCTTATTTGCCTCTTTCGTTTATTTTTGTCAAGAATAGAAATGGTATTAATTTGGTATTTGTGTATTTGTGCATGCACCAATGAATAGAAGCACTATAGCTATCATCAAGATCTTGAAAAGAAAGTTAGTAAAAAAAACATTTAAAAATGATTTTAGACTGCATATCAGAAAATGATCTTTTTGGCAAGTGCACAGTTTTTTTTTTGTCCTATTTAGGTTTTATGTAATAAAGTAGGTTATAATCAAAGAATATCAAAATTCTAATAATCTATTCACATTCGCTAAATTTCTTCCAGGATTCAGAAATTCAATTTTTATTACTAGTTAATTCCATTTTGCTTAATATACATTTTCCTATATCAGATTTTTAAAATAGCTAATGAGTTATTAAAGTAATATTTAAACTTAAATAGAATCAAATTCATGTTAACCCATGGATTAAAAGTATTTTTCTGATTATTCCATACAAAATTTGCTAAGATAATAGTCATTTTACTCTCACAAATATGATGTGCAACTACTTCTGGAAAAGCTTATCACTGTCACTCTCTCTTCATTCCTGTACTGCCAATAATATGTTCTAAGACTTAAAAATAAATGAATATAAATACATGCTAAAAATCACTGCTGCATTTATAATAAATGTTTTTAAACAAAATTTCTTTTACAAGTGCTTATACTTCATGGGATTGGTAAATGTTGCACCAGATATAAGGAGTTGGCAGGATTATTCAGAGAAAAAAAAAAAAAAGATGAGGATGAGAACTCAAACGTCACATAGGCCCCCTTCAGATCAAAAGGTTATTTCCATAAGTCTTGAAAGGATTCCACTGGAAAGAAAAGTTGAATGGTAACATTTCAATTAAAAAAAATACTTTAAAGGTAGGTCAGCAAGTCAGAGGATTTTGGAACTGGAAGAAGCCTTAAGGATTATCGAAAGCAATCTCCTTATGTTATAAACAAGGAAGAGAACCAGAGTATAGACTTTACCAAGAGTTAACAAATGGCAGGACCATGACTGAAAGGAATGAGCCCCAACTCCCTGGGTGAAGCAGCTATGTGCATCAAGGACCAGGGGCTACAATTATGAGTCCACTCTCACTGACCGCTGATTTGGGAGGAATTATCCCCTACGCTAAGCCTTCATGTCCTCATCCATGCAGAGCAGATCAACTTGCACCTACCTCACAGGGTGACTGACGGCTTATGGCTCGGGCTTAGCAACATGTAGCAGTGGCCATCAGCATTATTCTCCCAGAGATGCTTCTCATTGAATTGTATGTACACTGGGGCATTGCCAGCAGGGCATGAGTTGAAAGGCACAAGAAAATCCACAGATCATCTTTATATTATACCTATTTTTTATTCTTTTTTTTTTTTGGAAATAATTTTAGATTTACAGTATAGTTGTGTAGATAAAATAGTGTGCTTCTCTATACCTGTCACACAGCTTCCCCTAATATTCACATCTTACATAACCATATTACATTCAACAAGACTAAGAAATTAACATTGGTGCAATTTTAATTGAAATGTTACCCTTAACTACAAAACTTGGGTTTCCCCAATTTGTCAATTATTGTTCTTGTCCTATTCCAGGATTCAGTCTAGGATAACATACTGCACTTCATATATCCTAGGCCTTAAATTGGACCTTATCTTAATCTAAGACTGTACTGCTGAGAGCTATTGATCAAAATCAAGGGGCTCATAGTTAAGCAAGGAACATGGTAGATGAATCCACTTAACCCAATACAGTGAGTGCCACAGACATGTATTAACCAACTCACCAGCGATTGAAATTGAAATGCCTTTAGTTCTTCAAGTACCCCCTTAGCATGGCACTGATGCTATGCTCTGTCTTGTTTTTAAGTTAAATCTTGAAGTAACAAGTAAAAACAGCGGATATGGACACCTTTGATTAACATGCTTTGGCATTCCTATTTTCCTCCTTGGGGAATTACACATTTTTGTTGCTAATGCCCAAGTCACAAAGATATAACCTTTAAATTAAGAAAAAAATCTTGCCAACAGAAATCAGACAGATCCTAAGACAGGCCACTCATTCTCAGAGGAAGTAGAAGGTTATTCCCCAGCTTGGAAATGACCTAAGAGAGTACCTGATAGATAATGTCTGACAACGTTTTACAAATGCCCATGCTCTTCCAAGTACTAATTCCAAGCACTGCAAAGAGAAAGCAATTGCGGAGGACTATGGAAAAGCAGCAATTTCTTCTCCTGCAAAAGCCACATGGGGATTTATGGGGAGATGGAACGTGATTACGGCCTGGAGCTTAGCCAGGGCAGGAAGATGACCAAGCGATGGTCTCTGCCTGCCTTAACAAATGATGACTTTTCTGATGTGACTGATGTTCCATCGCCCCTCCTTCTCATTTGTTTTACCTGACACGGCTCTGTAGCTACAGAGGAGCAAGGAAGACTGCAAATAGGCATTCTGGCACCACTTGATTGTCAGAAGTTGGAGGAAGAGGACACCGATAAGACCTAATTCTGGAAGTTCTGACTATAACAAAAGCACCGGCTTCCTGGGGGAGTGCTGAGAAGTGGTGTCACCTCCCTGCCATGCCGCTCTTTCATTACTGCTGCATGAACCAAAGTAGTCACGTTTGCTGAGTACTCACTATACTAAGAAACTCTGCCAAAGGCTTTTGATATAGAGCAGCATCAAAATGTACCCACTACAACTCAGGTGGGTGAAAAAAAATCTATTCTTTATTTTCCGTAATTGATCTCATCCTGTTTTCAGTCCCCATCTCTAAGAATCATATAAAATCTTCATTTTGAGAGAGAAATTCATCTTTCTTCTGGTTTCAAACTTTAGGCAATTTTAGCATATTTCAGAGATTTTGCTTACTTGTGTATTGGCTCCAAAAGAATGCTTACTTGACATCATGGCAGAGAGTACGGTACCTCTGAGGGTCTTATTGGATCCTCAGTGTCTATAATGTGTCATGTATGGATGCTTCACTAACAGGCTCCTCCTTTGTGACTATCCCTTCCTACAGTCCTCGCTTGTGATGATTCTCCAGGGCTTGGATGTGAAACTCCTGGCCATCCACTTGTGTGAAACTTACTAGCCAATACCTATGTCCATCTTCAGCTCTCTTCGGAAACGCTAGGTTCCCATCAGACTGCACGGAGTTGACTATCTCAAAAACAGCACCACTGCTCATTCCATTCCACCCTCTCCTAGTGCATTCCCCACTGGGCAGGCAGAGTAATTCTTTCCAAGTGACAATCAGATCATGGCGCACTACTGCCCATAGCTGTCCATGGCTTTCCACTTAACTTAGAATAAAATTCATAATTGCTACTGAGGTCTAGAGGGTTCTATATGGTCTGAAATACCACCACCCTCCTGCTTCCCTTGGTGACTAACCAACTCTCCTTTGTTCATTCAGCTCCAGCCATACTGGCTTCCTTATTATTCTTCCAACAAGCCACATATACTCCCACCTCAGGTCCTTTGCACAGGCTCACATGCTATTAGTTCACTTTGGACACTTTCCCCCGAAACTCACATGCTGATATGCTGCTGTCTCCGGCGACCTTCTGTTTACCCTCTCTGAGATAGCGAGCACCTGACCGTTCTCCTCTCCGGCCCCTTCTTTTTCTTCACAGCACTTCTCACTACCTGGCATTTTATAGTGATCTGCTTGTATCTAGTTTGTCCTCTTCCACCAAGAATATACATCTGTTAACAACCTTTTGAAATGGGTCTTAAGATTGCTATTATTTCCATTGTACGGATGAAGAAATTAAGTTCAATGAGTTTAAGTGATTTGCAGAAGCTCAAATAATAATAATTATTGCCTTTCTACCCCAAGAACAAAAGTGCACAAGATGTGTGGTTATATAAAGGAGAAAATGTGACAAAAAGACTGCTAGCAACCTACCCAGGATCCTACAGCAACAGGGGCCCAAGAGGAGCATGCGGTAAGTAAGCCAGTGGCTACTCAGCAATAATTTCACTGTTTTCTGTAAACAAACCTCTTCTGAGGAAGCCTGTTTATTTTTCAAGTGGTCAAAGCAGCAGCTGGGTTGCAGATAATCAGGGAGCCTGGGGGCAATTAGTTTTCACGTTTTGACAGTGAGAAAGTAGGAGAGCCTCAGCATTTTAGGAACTGTTGTCATGCTTGGGAAGTTCTTTATTGGGCCTCAGGATCAGATGTTTCTCTTGTCAGCCATTTTGATTCCTAAGGACAAGGATGGGAGCCCTGAGCCTCGCTTCCTCCATTAATGTACTCATCACCTCCAGGGTGTGCAGACAGCAGTGGGAAAGACTCCTGGTCAGCAGCCCTGTGACTGCTAATGACATGTGTATATTTCTTCTTGCTGAACCTCAACTCCTTGAGAGCTGAGCCCCAGCCTTGTTCCTCTTTTCAGCTCCCAGACCACCTGGCACAGAACAGGTGTTCAATAAATCTCTGTTGTAGTGACTTGGCATTTCACTTAATTAGTCCAGGCCTGGTTTTCTAATCTGTCAAATGGGAGAGTGAAGCTCTCTACAAGGATTATTAGGTTGAACAAATAAAATCAAGTAGATTTCTTTTTCTTAATAGCACACACAAGATGTATTGGCTTTTCTTTAACTTTAAAAAGTAAAACGAGTGCGTTGTGAGCCTTTTAGGAGGCACGACATTACTTCACTTGTCAGGGAACACAGTTTCAGTGAGGAAAAAGTTCAAGTTTTAATTGGAGCTTACGCAGTCACTCAGGGTGGTAACACTTAATAGAGGATGGAAATTAAGTTGTATATTCAACCAGGAAGTTAATAAATGATCTAATTGGCTCAATCTTATCTCCCAAAATTATGTTGCAAATTGAAATAATAATATTGGCCTACATTAGCCTAATACTTAAGAGTATTTACTTTTTCTAACAAGATAGGAAAAACCGATGGTCTTATTTTATCCCAGTTACCATTTAATAATTTACTTTGTGCTAGCTGCTTTGTTAAACGTTTGATATGAATGATCTCATTTGTTCCTCAAAATCATCCTATCATGTATGGATTTTTCCTATTTCTCTGAGACAAAGCGAACTTAAGGCACTTGCTCAAGGTCACACAGCTAAGAAATAGAGCTGATAATCAAGCCCATGTACTGTGGTAAACATGTCACCATACTGCAACCCTGAAATCAATCAAAAGAAGCTATCCATCATCCACCCGTTCACCTACACATTCACCCATCTACCATCCATGCATGCATCCATCCATGTATCCAACAAAGATCTATCATCACTTACCATGAAGAAAGCCCTGTGGAAGCTGCTAGGGAATACACGGAGAAAACTGACAGTTCTGCCATCATGAAGCTTGAAATCCAGTGTAGAACAACAACATTAAACAAATAACCAAACGCATAATTACAAATTACTGTAAGTGACGAGAAGGAAAATCACAGGGCACTATGAGAATACTGAACACCACGAGAGAGAGTAACAAGGAAGCAAATGCAGAAAGTCAGTTAGGAAAAGAAGTCAGGGAAGGGTCCTCTGAAATATAAACCTGGCACGAGAACGGAGGGGAAACAAAGCAGTGAGGGCGACTGGAGTGTGTGTTCCGTGAGAGCCAGGTGTCTGTGGAGACACTGAGCTGGAGAGAAAGCCGGGCCTGAGAATGAGAGAAGCAAAACTCAGAAATCAGAGAAGAGTGGAGAAAGAAGTGGAAAAAAAAAAAAAAAAAAGCCAGAATGCAGAAAGATAGGGAAGGGGGTTGTAAGGGGCGGGGGAAGAATGGGAAGAGGGAAAAGGCACTGCCAGAGAAAAGTTCTTAAATTATAGGATCACTGGCGGGGCGGAACTGTCTTCACCATGCAGGTTATGACAGCGCTAAGTGCAGAGAACATCCAAAACTGTCTAAAAATTCCTCCTCAGAACTTCACCTCGGCCTTATGTACTAAGTCAGCAATGCTAGGCATGGCCCTTCGTCCAGTCTGAAAGATGAAAGATTTGACAGAGGTCTGCTCTAAGGAGGCTCTGGATAAACTCAGCTTCACCATCGCACCCTGAAAAGCTGCAAACACTGCGGTCTCTCTTAAGTGGTTTACTTTATGTCCTTATAAAGCAATAATCAGTATTATTTTTAATGATATATTAAAGTGACATATTAATGGAGACAAGGTACATCTAATAAGAAAACTTCAATTAAGTTCCAGAGCCCGAAAAGGCGATACAAATAACAGGCACAGGAAGAGGAAGAGAAGATAGAGTCTTAGAGATTAAGACAATGCCAAGGGCAGATTACTGAGGGGGCATTTTCCATGCAAAGCCAAGTCACAGAGCAACAAAAATACTGCCTCGGCATACTGTAAGCATCTCCCTCAGAAACGTTCTTTCTGGCTGTTTCCGAAAATCTGCCAGAAAATCTGTGCAAGATGCACTGGTCTAAAATTCTTCAGACTAAACAAAGACTTTTTGCCTTCTTTTGAAAAATGTCTATTACTAAAATGTTCACAATCAAGAGATACTTAAGACAAAAAAAAAAAAAAAGAACAAACAGTAAGTAAACTAGAGAAAATAATGGCATTTCTTCCTGAAGCAGCCTATCTGCAACTTTCAAACAGTTTGAAGTATTTATCTTTAGAGACTAATATTTGAAAGGTATCTAAACCCTATATACACAAGTAAAAGGCAACTGTCAATACCATCCAGATCTAGGGCACTCTTACAAGTTCACGCACCTCTAGGCTCAAGTGTTCAACCAGAAAAATCAACAGGTTTCCAGGCAGTATGTAGTAGAGATTGAAGCATCTGGGCTCCATCATCTTACATTTTTGGCAACACAAAAATAACACCCTAAAGTAAAAAAAAAAAAAAAAAAAAAGTGTTAAAATGAGATTCATCTACTCTTCTTAGAGGATAAAACAGTTACCTCTGAAAGAGATTCGATCTCGGTCTTTTTTCAAGAGTTTTTATTTCATGCAATGTTGAAAAACAAGATTAAAGAGCAGAGAGAACATAAAGGGATGTGTACCACCACTTAGAATGTCCACTAACAAGTATTTTTTCTGCCCCTCCTTATTGCAAATTATTATTAATGACCCAACTAAAGTCTTGTTACTTCCAAGAAACTTGCAAAAGTACAGCCTTAAAGATTCCTTTCCTCTTCAACTCCTGAGGTCCTTGCTATCACTACAATTTGACTCTTAAGCATATACTCTCTGGTGAGGTCTCTTGAATTAAAAATATATGTATACACACATTACAATTATACAAATTATAAAATTTATATTTTACAATTATCCATTTTATATATACATGTGTGTATATACAGGCATACATGTAAATAACATGCATATAAAATATATTGAGCAATCACTATATTTCAGGCCCTATCAAATGTCCTCACATATCGTAATTAATCAACAAAACAACTAATAGAAATCATGTCAGTTTTTCAGAGGACTAAGTAAAGTTATTTCTTTATCATTAAAATCTTTATTTATGAAGTTATAAAGACAGTTGTACATGTCTTGCCTCTTTGAATAGTTTATGAGACCTTGGAGAGCTGGGACCGATAGTATCTAGATCTGTGTCACTTGGAAAGCCTAGCACATTGTCTTGTGCACAACATGCACTTGCAGATGCCTATGTGTTTTGATTTGATATTGGAAAGACCAGCAAGGTACTGCTTACTTAAAATGTGCCCTCTACAAATGACTGACATTTCAGTTCAATATTGACTTGGAAATAAAATTCAAGACCAATTCATATTTGGTACTAAAACCAAATACCAAATGAATATAAATGGGAGGCATTTCTATATCTGCCTTTCTTTTTGGTATTTCCAGCATGGGCAGATGCAGGGTGAAAACAGTCAGAAGTGCAGCTCCCTCATTGTAAAACAATGATGCTGACACCAGGGTTCAGTGCCATTTCACAAAGGGAGCTGCAGGGGCAGGAGTGGGGAACGATGCTGAAAAGGAAGAGAGAGAGAGAGAAAAAAAAAGACTGACATTCACAGCCTGTAGATTAAAAATCCAACGAAAAGAGAATAAGAAGCCAGTCCAACAATTGATAGAATTTTCAATGCAGTCAACCTAAGCTTCAATATTTATTCCAACAGGAAAATCGAACCTCAAGTCCAAAAATGACTCTTAGCTCCCATTCTCTGCTCAAATACACATACATTTACATTTATGGGTGACGATGTGGCTATATTTAAATTCTCAGCTCTAAAAGCTGCAAGACTGTAAATAGACTCATTTGAGCTATTTTATCAAATTCTATTAGCTTTCCTTCCTTGCCATTCTCCAAGGCAGGCAAAGTTCAGACGTGCAGAAAATGTAAATGATTTCTGTATGGATAGATTCCCAACTCAGAAATCAGCTCATGCTTACTTCTGAGAGGTTGTTGAGTAATGCTCAGTCATGTCTTTATGCTAAAGGAGTAAATCTCGGCATGAGGAGTCAATGGAATGTAGTACCCGAGGTAAGAAATGAAAGGGGAAAAAAAGCCATTACACTAGCACCGTATGGCACCTCAGACCCAACGGGCCTTGTCTTCAGGGTAGAAAAAGCACAGTAAACATAGACGAGGACTGAACACATCACCCTATGGAGAGAATCGTGTGCAGTTAATTATAGTGCCTGTCTGGGCTCTGAGACAGAGGGAGTCAAGGACACCGTCAAGCTAGGACTTCTCCATGAGGTCTGATGGGGTCCTATAGAGGCATCAGCCCTGACCTGGTTCCTCAAGACTGGACTCCAAAAGGAGTGGATTTCGCTCCCACTGGCTCATTTCTCAATTTGCATACAAGTGGTGAGATGATATGCATATCTTAACCATTTAGTATCGCCCTAAATTCCTTTTACCTTAGTACTTCCTCTTGATTCATCCTCAGGAAAGTGGGATCCAGCATTCTCAAAATTGGAGAAAGTGTGTCACAATCATTGACAGAAAAAATATACATTAAAATGATGGGCTAGTAAGTTTAAAAGTCTCTGAAATCTACCTTATGACAGAAAAAAATTTAGAGGAAGCTTGGTTACATTCCCACCTCACTCCTCATTATCTAAACCTAGAAAGGGACCTCTTGAGCAGAGGAGGGAAGTTCATTTAAAAAAACAAGACAATTAGATGTTGATGTGATAACAAACTCCTGTCTTGCATACTCCCCACCAGCCTTGTGTGTGAGAAGATTATAGAATAAGATTTAGTTTTTAAGGATTTTAGAGCCGAAGGCAATTTTGGTCCATCCTGCATGGAATTATGGAGGCAGAGTATTTTGGATCTGCCCTAAGCCAGTGTTTTGATGTGCATATGAGTCATCTCCCAGAAACCCAGAGCAACTTGAGGAAACAGTGAAGACATCATCCCATCCCCTGAGCAGGGAGAAGGCATCAGATGAGAGAATAAACTGGAGGTTTAAATAGTCCTCAAAGTCAAAATGAACAGGGAATTATGGTAATGGGTGCTGTGGTAGGACTTGAGAGGATGATTTTATATCTCAGCAGAAACTGGAATTTTAAGAGAGTTAAATCTAAAAACAGCTTGGCAGCTTCCCTGCAAATGCTAAGTACTTGGTTTATGCTCATCAGATTTACTCAGCTCTACCTCCTCCCTGGTCCTTGGCCATTTGTTCAATGGAAAGCTGGGGCCACTATCGTTATGGCCTCATCTATCAACTCGCTGCCTCACCCTACGTGAGGGCTGGTCACCATCGCAGCTGCATCAAAAAGAGTTCTAGCACCTCTGGCTTCCAAGCCCAAAGCCACCAGATCACAGAGGCTCTGCATCTTCCAGACTCAAGTAGAACACTGCTGATTAGACATGAGATGCAGCTTCCCCAACAGTTGCCTAGAAAGGCTGTTTGACAAAACCAGGAAGGGTAGACAAACTTTCAATGATTGGAGGGAGCCAACTGTGTTTGTCTGTCAAGTCGCAGCCAGTTCTGTAATCTACCGACTTTTATTTGCTTGTTTCCTTCCTTGGCTCACTTTTCTTTTTTCTCTCTCTCTTACCATCCTGGGACTACACACTGGGCTAATCATTAACATGTATGTTTTGTCGCACACTGCATGTCCTAGAAAATCTAGGCTAAGGCACCTGGTACTTAAAGTTAACTCCAGGAACGAACAGAAGAGAAGGGAAAACCCTAAACTTGACTTGAAATTAACAACAAATGGCTAAATTTGACTAAATTTAGCAAGCAGTACTAGACTGGGAAGCTGGCATAGTAACTTTAAAAAGTTACATCTTCATACTCCTTTGTGGCTTATGAATTAATTAATTGCTATATTGAGAAACATTAAAAAGTTTAAACATAATGAAACTCCTTTGCCTGAGGGCTTGAAATGAAACACACAGTTGTGATTCGAAATTAAAAGCCATTCAGGAAAAAGAAAAGCAGAGGAAAGCATTCATGTCTATACCACAAACATACAGTGGCTTCTCTACCTCTTCTGTGTCATTTATTCCTTGTTTTACAATAGAACAGGGAAGCATAAGCAATGGCTAAGAAGTTAACATAGAAGAGCATGGGTTTTGGTGTCAAAGGCATCCAGTCTTAGTATTACTGCTTCGACTCATCAGCTTTGTGCCCTTGGACAACTGACTGACCTCTCAGTCTCCTCATCCAGAAAATAGAGACAAAAGCACATACCTCTGGGTTTACTGTGAATGCAAAGATATGGTTCCTAGCACTGGGCCTGGAAAATAGTAAGCACTTAAGAAATGTGTTCTATGATTATTATCAAGGTGTTTGGTTGAGTGGAATTTGAGAAATTCAACAACTTAACAAAGAGCAAAGTGATACTAAGGTAGATATTCACTACAGAATTAGAAGCAAAAATAAAGTTTTTATCACTCTATCCCTCTCAGGAGCTTTTTAGTCCTCCCTGTGGTAAAATGGACAGGAAGTGTCTTCAAGTTAAGATAGAAACTTCGATATTTGATCTTTGAGCAGTGATTCCTTTAGTTTCAGAAATATTGATCTAGAAAGAAAGGTATAGGGGTTCATAAATAAAAATAAAGGAATGTATTACGCTAACATCTAAGGAAAGGCCCAAGGGTAAACCCAATATGCTTCTGTGTTTGCAAATAAGGTTTTATTGGGACACAGCCACACCCATTCATTCACACACAGTCCATGGCTGCTCTCTTATGTGAAGAGAAAGCTAATGGTCCACAAAGCCTAAAATATGTACTATCTGGCTCTTCAGAGAAAAAGTTTGCCGATTTCTGATCACAGAGAAGAAACTGAAGGAAGAGGCAAGAATAGGAGAAACAAGCTAGAAGAAAAGTGTCAGGAAATATCAAGTGAGGTGACTTCAGACGATAACATAATCCTTGTTATTCGAAGGTTCGTGCAAATAGAGAAGAGGCAAAGAAATACTAATCTCAAATCAAGCTCACTGTTAGTAAAAGACTAACAGCATATGTACTACTTAAAGATAAATGTTAACACCAAGAATGCTCATGTATTTCTCTCCCAGAATCTTAAAGTAAAACGTGTATCTTAGGAAATGTAGTTAAAGTAAGCAGATATCGTTAAGAGATAGCCTCTTGTATGAACCGAAGGCAAAAATAATCGGATTTGATTTGTTATAGTTGTTGATTTATATGATTATTACAAAAACAACTTTGAGACTATAAAAACTATTTTCAAATAAATGTACTTCTATGCATTTGTACTTTATTAGTTCATTAAAAGAAATGATGGAATAAAATATCGGAAGTGGAGTTTTATTAAAAAAAACTAAAGAGATCAATTATTTAAGAATTTCAAATTAGTGTATAAAAGTGATGCCGGAACAGATCTTTATCTGAACATTGATATAACTCTGTTAAAATAAATTTATTTCCTTCTAGTTTCATATTATCTTAAAAGTTTAGTTTATTTACGATACTAACACATTTCCTTTTCTGAGATAGTTTTATTCCTTACGTAAATATTGTATCTTATTGTGATACACTTGTGAAAAAAATTAAAGATTTAAAAATATGTGTACACCAATTTAATGCAATGAACCGTACCGATTCAAAACATTTACTAAACATTATTTTGCTCAAGATTTCTTTATTAAAAAAATATAATTTCTGATTGTCTACCAAACTCCAGGGTTTGATGAGTACTTAAGAAAACAGGCACCTTTTCTTGATAATCAAAAACACTTACCAAACTCTATATATGTAGCAGTATGAGACTAAAGAAATTAAGGTATTCTCATATAACCATTATAATTATTTAGATATTTAATGGCATAGAAAATAGGTTTACAGTATACTAAGTGGAAATCTTGCAACCATGGATTCCCTTTCTATAAGAAAAACATTTCTGTGTATATTTAAAAATATGGAGTGATTCTTTCTGGAGTTGGGAGATTATTAGTGACTCCTACTTTCCTTTAGATACTTTTTTTGTATTTTATAAATTTTATTTATTCGATGTTTATTCCATTGTAGTTTACAAAGTAAAAAGTTCTATAAACATTTCATAAATAGTATTTATATGAAAATGGTTATTATAACCTGAAAAATTATAATCCCTCTTGAAGCAAAAGGTATAATGGGTTTATTTTTAATGTGTAGTTGGGAGAGAACGCATATGATATATACATAGTGGTTAAGATCTTAATTTTTTGTGGCCAGTTTTTTTTCATTTGCCTAAAATCTAATCTCAAAGAATTTATACTTAAAAATTGGTTATTTCTTTAAAATATAAAGCTTAATTAATTCAAGTACTGAGTAGATATTCAGAGTATCAAAAAGTAGGTGAAATTTACATATTTTATTCTTTAACAAAGATTCATAGCCCAGAGCCTTTACTTATGATTATATTCTGATGATTAACAACCATAATTTTTTGTAGCACATGACTTTTTATAAGGCTCTTTTATGACTTTATTTGATCTTCCAAATAGTCTTGTGAAATAGGCAGGGCAGATATGGCCGTTCCTGTAACGGTGGAAAAGAGACTCACAGTGCTCATCACATAAACTAAAACAAGGTGCAGACCTGGGATGGAAACTCCAAATCCCGTTCCCTTCCTAAGACAGTATGCTGCTTCTTGAAACCATTAATAACAAGTACGCCACTTTGAAGAATGGTTAAAGGAATAGAGTGCATCACTCACAGCCACGCATTTAATAAAGATGACGTGAAGTTCAATGACAGTTGTTGCAGCATAGTTTAAGATTTGCAGTTAGAGCTAGGAGATCAATTCTAGTCCTTTCTACCACTTGAGTAGGCTGTGTGATTTCTAGAATGTCCCAAGCCTAGACGTGTGAAATATCCTCCGGCTTCCTGATTCTAAAGATCTTAATTTCATAAACAATTAAGTAAATTCATAAACAATTAAGCGAATAGAGCCACGACTTTCCTCCATACGCCCTTGCATATTGACTCCTGCCTTCTGTATTGGTCCCGGTGTCCTGGATGATGATCTATGTGGGCCTCCTGGTTGCCCTCAACACTTGGATAGGTTTGGTTAATACAGGGTGTTAGCAGGAGGTCAGCGAGCAAGAGAGGAGTGGGGTGAGGCTGCTTATTCCTCTGCCCGCCCCGCCCCACTCCTTCGGAACTAGAAGCTCTTCTAGCTTCTGCTATTGCTGAGCCCAAAGTACAGCACTATTCAGGATTTCTCTAAACCCACCTCCATTCTCAGTCTGAGTATATCATGTGTCCTGATTTGTACTATGGAAAAATAAGGGAAACTTCTTTCTCTGGCCAGTTTGACTCCACAGAAAAAACGTCATTCTTTCCCAAATGGGGGATGCCAAACAGTGTCTAGGATCAGTGGGGATTCATGGAAGGATAAAGGAAGGAGTATTCTCTAGATTATCCAATAAAATTCAATACCTTTGTTCTACAGATATGCAAATGGTGGACTGGAGTGTAACTCGGTGGAGAACACTAGCTTCAGTGTCTGAAACTCAAGCCCTAATTGTATAGTCTTTTCCACCCATAGGAAACTAAGGGCTAAACATGAGGAGCCTCAAAAATTCTATAAACAATGAAGTGCCCCCCTGCCCCCAAAAGCACCTACCTGGAACATTAATGTAATTCAAACTCAAATAAATGAAAGCCAACCTTCATGAAAAATGGCAAGATTTTTTGGTGTAATGGTTAAACTGGAACGATTCATAATAACACCTCAGGTTACTGTTCATTTGGATCACCAACTTAGATATTACTCATTTCTTGGAGAATGTTAATTTGGGTGATGCACATTATTTCTAAATTTGAATAAAAATTTAGAAGTTAATGTTTTGATGTCACATTATTGTAAAATCCCAATTCAAATGCTCAAAAAACTATGATTGTACCACATTTCCCATCACACAATAAGTTATACAACCAAAGGACCCAGTCAAAGCACTCTGTTATACTAATTATAGTTCCTTTTAATATATCCTTAATAAAAAGTTCCATTTTCAAAATCCATTGTATTGCAGAATGAATCATTGGAGTTATGAATATGTTAGTGAAACAAAGCTACAGAACCATGCTTTGCTCCTACAAGAGAAGACTCCCCAAAATGAAGAAATCTCGTTTATGTGCTAGAGACAACAGTTTGTCTTTCTGGTTGTGGGAAAATGTTAGTGGAAAAATACTTAGTGGGAAAATGTTTTCCCCCTGACCAAACACTACATTCTGGTATGTTTAGAGTGTATGGCCAAGTGGACGTGAGGAAACAGGAATGAAGTTTCTGAGTAGGTTAGATTGAAGTTCTTTTCAAAGGAAGCTGAGTGGACACTAGACCTATGCACAAGGCTGAGGGGCCAGCTTTGGAGTTTGACACCTGGCTCTGCTTATTCTTAACTGTGTTTCCTAGGGCAAATTTTGTCATTTGTGTCTTAATTTTCTCATTTGTAAAATGGTGAAAATAACACTCACATCTCATAGTGTGTGTGAGGACTAAAGAAGATCATGTATGTAAAAGCATTTAGTCCAGTACCATCACACAGTCAGGACTCAATAAATCATATCAACTGTTTAACTAATGCTATTATGGAAGGGGGCATAATACGCCACCCCAAAATATGTTGTTTTGGCATATTGATTATTTTGAATTAAAGTTCCTAAAGAAACAGTCAGTGCAAGAACTCTCTGTCCCATTGAAAGAAATAAATCTCCCATGTGAAAGGTACCCTGTCTATCAACAGGGTAGAAGGCAAACTCATCACCAGAGATAGAGAATTTAAGGCCAAGAAGGCTATATAAACAAACATTACTTCTTTGCTAATTTGTTGTCCCAAACCCAAACTCCTTTGTTTTGTCAATTCTTCACAAATTTATTGTTTCTTTATTTAAAAGGCATAAAAACTGCCTACTTTGATCACTTATGGGAGTCTAATATTTTTATGGGCTCCCTTATGTATGAAATTAGATTTGTTTTTCTATTAATCCATCTTATGTCAATTTAATTATTAGGCTAGCCAAAGAACCTAGAAGGAAAGAGGGAAATGTTTTCCTTTCCTACACTACACTCGTGGCCAGAAAAGACATTAAAGATCTCAGTGGCTTGAGTTAAGCATCTTATCAAAAACCTACTTTCCAGTAAGTTTGGTATATTTTATTCTTCTTGCCTTAGAGAGAGATCCTGAGAATGTTGCTCACAAAATCATTTAGAATCTCAAATGCAGTGTATCTTTGAGCATTAACTGCTTTAACTGAAATTAGTCAAGCATCAGGGATCCATGACAACAAATCATTTCCATACAATGTAATAACAACTTCTATTTGCATGAATTTGTCTCAGAAGGCAAAAGTAAACCATTCTGCCTTAGAATTAAATATTACTGAGAAATGTGAATATCAAGAGTTCTACTAAGAATGTCTACACTAGAATTCAGTTGTGACTCTCCTGGGTATGGAGTCGTAAGTAGACATCAATGACTCCCAACTACCTGTCCATGAAAGAATTACCTTAAGCGTGATCCAGGATCCTGAACAAGCCCTATCCTTCTGATCTCAAAAGCTAAGCATGGTCGGGCCTGGTCAGTACTTGGACGGGAGACCACCTAGGAAGACCAGGTGCTATAGGTGTAAAAAATTTTTAAAAAGAGTGATCCAGGGATCTGACAAAATACACATTCCTAGTCCTAACTCCTAGAATACTAACCCAGTAGGTCTAGGGTGAGCTGCACAGCTGGTTTTTAATGCTATTCATGGTATTCTGTTACACAGAGAAATTTAGGAATCACTGGAAAAAGAACCATGAATCAGAAGACCTAGTTCTAGTCTGGCTAACTTTACAGATTGCCTTTTGTAACTTTTATCTTTTCTCTTGGCCCCAATTTACATATTTGCAGCACATAAGGGTTGTATTATCCATATCTTTAAGATCTCTTCTGGAATCTGCTTCCTTGAATGCTAAAAGTAAATCTACATAGCTAGAAAGAGGAAATATTCTGGTAAATATAGAAAAGATCAATTCACATTTGGCCAATCATGCAGAATTTTGGCAGGTCATTGATTTTTCCATAGCTCTGTGGAAGGCTTCTGCACCACATGAAGCAAAAACATCATCCATAACCTTCTGTTTCCTCTTATCTTAGAGGTGTGCTGCCTCTACAGCAGTGCTGCCAGTTTACTGCATACTGAAGAGTTCATCGAATTACCGTTAAAGAGAAACTGAGCCTTGATGGGAAATCCACCACCACCTCAAGTCTCCTGGTCCCTGGCAAGAGAGCACGGCAGTCTGAGAAGGGGAGGAGAGCCACTTGGCTCCACCAGCTGCCTGCTGACAGCGAATCAGAGCAGCAGGCAAGCAAGCTGATATACTGGAAGTTGCAGAAATTATTCATAAGCAAAAATTCATGAGCATTCGGTTCTAGGCTTAGGTCACAACATTACTAGGCTTGTCCTGTTTTCTATTTAGTTTTCATTTCTTACCCATTGAAAATAAAGGTTGTGACCTGAAGGGCCCAAGACAGAACCTGACTGAAAACATGATTTGTTTGGCATCTGCAGTGGTTTTATAATCATGTAAGTCAACTTTCGAAGATTGAAATATTTCACACAAAAACTCAATTTTCAAGATTCTCCTGAAAAACACTAACAGTCTGGAAACACAAGACCACCCATAGACTTTTAGAGCTGAATTACTAGTTGACCCATGGAGAGGGAACATGTATACTCCAAGTTCATCCAGACCCTACCTCTCCTTACTGTATCATCTAAAGTCTAATGTCTATGGACATTTACTACCTTGATCCTGGTATCGTTCTTTTGTTGTTGTTTTTAAATAGTAGAGAAATGTTTTGGTGGGTACATTTCTAACAAAAGGGAGGAGGATAATGGGCTAGTCTCGGTCACCACGTTTGAGAAAAACAGGATGACCAAGACTTTTCATAAATGCTTAAAATATGAACTGATGCATTTAACTCATTAGTGTTCCCCACACTTGTCCCTGTAGACATTGGCTTTTTAACCCCTTCATTAATATTCATTAATAGGAGAGTTGAGCTATGTCCAGAGCTAAGAAACCAGGAAACATCATAAAAAGAAGCATGTTACAGAGAAGTGATGTTCAGCATGAAGATCCCTTAAAAAGAAATTGTTGAAAAAAAATTTTCTATTTGTTATCTGTTGAGAGGCAGCCACATGGGGTTGTTCAAAGCAAAGTTTTAAAGTCAGACAGCCTTAGTTACATAAAAACGACCCAGTTAACCTCTTCGCCTCTCTTTCTCACATCAACATAATTAATAATCCTTGCCTCCTAGAATTCTTATGATGCCTGAATAAAACACATGATGCACTAAATGCAGCATCTGGCACATAATAAATGCTCAGTAAGGATTATTAATATTGGTGTTAGTGATTGATAAAATGCATAATGACAAAAAGCTGGTAAGTATACATTATCACTTTGAAATGAATTTATTTTCCATTAATCACAATGGCATCCACATGCATATGAAAAATAGCAGCATATGTATTTGTCAGACATTATTTATTCAGTCAACCAACAATACTTGATGCTTAGGGAATTCTGTCTTCTTCACTGCCTCCAGGGGCGTTGGGGTCTAAGGTGAAGAGGGTGGGGAGAGGCAAGGTCGCTTCTCCAATTCAAGACATTAGTCTTGAATTATGTTTCTGCTCCTAAACCAGCTGTAGCCCTCAGCTGGAAGAAACAAAGTAGGGGTGGAAGCAGAAGAGGGAGAATAAAGGGAGGGAAAAAAGTGTCCTTGGGCAAGTCATTGAATAGGTATGAGCCCATCAAAGTGAGCATTTCAGATTACATCAGTGGCTTTCAATCACTGCTTCGAGGAGTCCTGTGGTTTCAAAGAAACCTCACAGGGAATGCTCAAGGGGAGAGACCCGGGGGTAGGTGAGAGGGTGGGCTTCAGAGCCAGGCTTGCGCTAGAGAGCAGCACAGATTTTATGGAGGCTCCACATAACATTTCATGTATAAAAAGTGTTTTTGCTGCTTCTCAAGTGTTCCACACAATGGGGCTAGATAATGTTAAAACCCGTGGTCAACAATGTGGCTGTACATCAGAATCACTCCAAGGAGCTAAGAAAATATCTATGCATAAGACTTAGCTCAGAGATTGGTTTAATTGGTCATGGGTAGAGTTTGGACATCCAGATGTGCAAATGCCTCTCTTGGGAGTAGCCTTGAAAATATCAGCCAAGATAAGGTCAAGGTCAATGACCAGTGTGCCCTTAAACTATTCAATGCAAAGATCCCATGAAACATAAGGAAATAAAAAATTCAGTCCCTTGAGAATCTCAGGAGAGTTCAGATCGTTAAAGAATACCAAGGGTGTTTACTTATTTTCTTGAAGACTGGGTTTCTAATTACTTACTTTCAAGGGGACAGTAAAAGAAAATGTAAATGCAGTTTTCAAAGAGTTATATGAAACCAAGTTCCCATTAAAACAAACAAACAAACAAACAAACAAACAAACAAACAAACAAACAAAAAACCCTATCATAGCCTGGATTCCCAAACACAGTCACGTTGCTAAGAGAAATGAAATCCTGCTTTTGCCAGGCAAAAAAATAACAATTTTTGACTCATTTCACTATGATTATTCCTTTAAGAGGTTATTTATGTGTGACTTTATGACAAGAATGAAACATTTCAGTTCACAGAGTAAATAGAAAGGTATGCTCCAGCCAGGTTACTAGAACACAGTTTGAAACATCTGAACCAGACAATACAGCCACTTAGCTATGATCACTTATGAAAAATTAACTAACACAAACACATGTTGACCTGTGTCCATATCAAGTGAGATTCATCATCTCTGGACAATAGAGATTATACCATTTTCTTCTCCTTACTTTTGCTAATCAAGATCATTTTTTCACTGTCTTAGATAGAGAAAGCTATCTCTTGACATATTTTTGGTGAATAGAAGAGAAGCAGGGACACAGAATTTCTAATTTTGAAAAGGATATGTATTAACTGGTCAAAAGGTATTTTGTTTGCATTTTCTGCAACAAGTCACATACTATTATCTAAGTCAATGCTGTCCAATAAGAATATGAGATATTTTATTTTAAATTTTGAAGCAGCTATATTACAATGGTGAAACTAGTTTTAATATATTTTAACCCGATATCAAAATTATTACTTTAACATGTAATTAATATTTAACATGTTAAAAATATGTCAATTGTTCGATATCTGAATTATAC
>NW_011888811.1:10441682-10442295 GCF_000151845.1 Pteropus vampyrus
GAACAATTAATGACCTATCTTTTGGAAAGCAAAACAGGTTCATTATTAGAAAAAGCAAAAATCACTGTATGAAACAGCCTCTTCTCAAAACTTGGGGTTTTAACAGACTGAGAAGAGAAAATACCAATCTAAAGATTACTGTGAGGAAACCACAGTTTCTCCCCTTCTAAAATCCTAAATCCTCAGAGTATTCCATGCTTACCCAATGTTAATTTAATGCGAAACGAATACATATTTATAAAGCTCTGTGCTATGTACATGACACTATACCAGGTGCTGAAGATAAACCACTGAACAGGACAAACATCATGCTGTCCATTAAGGAAAAATTCTATGGTCCAGTAGAATATTATGATCATAATTTAGGGTTTTAGGTACATTACAATATAAAAGAACCAGGGCACACTGGATGCATATAAAAGGGATGGAACCAGGCCAGTGGCAAGGGTTAATGAAGGTCTCTCACAGCAAGCTGAGCCTTTAAGTTCCCTATGGAAGAGAGGGGTGGTAAAGCTTCTCAGGTGGTGGGCTAGCACTGAGAGAGGCTGGAGATGCTAGTGTGATAATTTAGAGGAACCAAAGGAATCATGAAAAGAGGGGACAGAAAGAATGA
>NW_011888811.1:10443230-10445391 GCF_000151845.1 Pteropus vampyrus
GAATCATGAAAAGAGGGGACAGAAAGAATGAGGTGAAGTGTAGTTGCAAGGGTGTAACCCTAAATATCAGGAAGAGCCTAGGAGCCACGATAAAGGCTGGAGATGCTAGTGTGATAATTTAGAGGAACCAAAGGAATCATGAAAAGAGGGGACAGAAAGAATGAGGTGAAGTGTGGTTGCAAGGGTGTGACCCTAAATATCAGAAAGAGCCTAGGAGACACGATAAAGCCTTTGGTCTTTACCCTAACTCTAACAGGAAGCTACTGAAGGGTTTTAAACAGAGCAAAGACATGATGAGCTCTGCATTTTAAAAAGATCACTCTAGCTGCAGTGTGGAGGACAGATGAGAGAACAGTGATGGTTGCATGGAGACTAATTAGGATGCTAAAAAGGTCCTTGTTTTCAAGGCCTAGGCTTGGGTGGTAAACTGGCTCCCAAGTGAATGGAGCCTGCCAATACATCCCATTGAGTCCACAGACCATTTTGAAAATCAGGCGATTGCATATGAAAATTTCATGAAAGATGGTCTTGGAAACTGTAGGTTCACTTAAGTATCCAAAAACGACAGCTGGAGCTGAGTAGTGCTAGCCCCTTTCGGGCAGGGCTTGGTTCCTCCTGTTCCTCAAGGCCCTTGCCCCATCATGCCACCTTATTTCTGGGCTTTTCGCTAGACCCTGGAAATTGTAGTGCCTGAGCTCCAGTGTAGAACCATTTAGTAGGTAAACTTCATATGGGGAGGAGTTCAAGAGCCTGTACTTCAAGGTCTAACATCCAAAATACGACCAGCATGTTTATTAGAGTATAATCGCAGTTTAACTTGAAAGATCTTGCTCCAGTTATACCAGGAATGGACTCAATAGGAGTCCATTTTAAACTGCTTCAAATAAAGACTTTTGATTTGTGGTGAGGTGGGGCGAGGGCGGGGGGCGGGGCGGGGTTGGGGCTGCAGAGGGGCATGGGGGAAAGACTTATACCAGTAAGACAGATAAAAATATACATGTCAAACAGCTGCAGGACTACTAAACTTCTTCTGATTGGTCAGAACTTTTTAGACTCTTGATGCTGGACAGAACTCTAAGCATTCTTAAAAACAAGCCAAGCCAAAAGGCTTCCAGTTTTCAGCACTATGTTTGCATATGGTCTGTGTGGGAGAGGGGCCATTCCAGTAGCAGCAAAAAAAAAAAAATTTGAGTTTTAAGAAAGTGCAAAAGACACCATTTCCTAGGCAAGGTAGGAAATAAACAGGAGTGCATTTTCTCCCTGAAACGTCCCCATTTGTTTCATTCAGAAGTATGTTTGGCATTAAGAAGAAAGATTTACAAAAGATTAAAGAGATGAAGCTTCAAAAAGTCATTTAACCTGGCAGGACTTGTAGGTGAATTTTATTTCTTTTAACATCTGAATGTAGCTACATGAATAGACAGTAGAATTTCTCTGAGCTGTTTACTGGAAAACTTGCAAATTGCCACATCAACAGATTTTGTAGGAGATTTGTTTTCCCTTCTAGCTATTCACTTACTGATTTTTCCCCCTCCTGTGTTCTCATCGCTAAATTCCTATCTCTGCATTATAAAAACAACCAATAACTTTTGAAAGTTAAATCATTAACTCAACAAATGTCTTGAGAATTTACTATGTAATAGGCCTGTGCACAGAAAGCCTGCTTTCTAGTGAGGGAGTAAAAGCAAGCAATAAACAATTAATTTAAAAAGAACACCTAAATTCAACAATTTCAAAATGTCGTTATTGTTGTAATAGATGTATGCTATGGGAACACAGAGAAGTTGGAAGAAAATCATGTTGAGAGGGTCAGGGAAACTTTTATGAGATAATGTTTGAGTAGTTTCAGAAACAAAAGTTACCCAAAACAGCAATCAAGAGAATAAAATGAGTACTGTCAAAGTTAGATTGGCACATTGTTCAACAAGCTCACTTGAGGATTACTTAACCCTCCACAAGTATTCACCAGTGTTTGACTTTGCTATTTACTATTTCATTAGAGCTGACTTTGAGAAGGTACTTGTTGACAAAGACTTAAGACCTGTAGAAAGATAATCTCAAAGTTACAGTTTGATTTCTCTGAACAAGGTCCCCAACCCCCAACCGGGTCTGTGGCCGCACAGCAGGAGGTGAGCTGCTTGGTGGGCAAGCGAAGCTTCAT
>NW_011888811.1:10445441-10489619 GCF_000151845.1 Pteropus vampyrus
ACCTAAATTCAACAATTTCAAAATGTCGTTATTGTTGTAATAGATGTATGCTATGGGAACACAGAGAAGTTGGAAGAAAATCATGTTGAGAGGGTCAGGGAAACTTTTATGAGATAATGTTTGAGTAGTTTCAGAAACAAAAGTTACCCAAAACAGCAATCAAGAGAATAAAATGAGTACTGTCAAAGTTAGATTGGCACATTGTTCAACAAGCTCACTTGAGGATTACTTAACCCTCCACAAGTATTCACCAGTGTTTGACTTTGCTATTTACTATTTCATTAGAGCTGACTTTGAGAAGGTACTTGTTGACAAAGACTTAAGACCTGTAGAAAGATAATCTCAAAGTTACAGTTTGATTTCTCTGAACAAGGTCCCCAACCCCCAACCGGGTCTGTGGCCGCACAGCAGGAGGTGAGCTGCTTGGTGGGCAAGCGAAGCTTCATCTGTATTTGCAGTGCTCCCCAGCACTAGCATCACCACCTCAGCTCCACCTCAGATCATCAGGCATTAGATTCTCATAGGAGCACCGGTCCCTGGTGCCAAAAAGGTTGGGGACCGCTGCTCTATAGGACTAATCCATTTTGTCTCTAATTCAAATTCATTTCCAAACACTTTTATTGGTAGTCTACAGATACTTTGTTCTATCAAATACTCTTTGATCCAGGTTTTCTGCCTTCCTATTATTATCATTCATTAATGTGTTGCATAAAATCTTTGACATATATTCCTTACATATTTGAATGAGAGTCACGTTTATACTTTCTGAATATTATACTTTGACAAAGTGAGTCAGGGTCAGTAGGCATTAACCTGGAAGTTAGAGTGTGGATTCCTTCTTTTAAATGTTCCCCGCCCCCCATCACCACCCCGAAAAGATCACAAGTACAGAGCAAAAAATAAAACAGTATGTTGAAACATAATAGTTTACTTCCTCACTCTCCCCAACTGGGCATCTGTCTCTGGGCTTAAATCTCTAAAAGTTATCTCATTAACTCTTCTTTTTAGGCTTATATTACTCTCTCATAATTTACCTTTTTATGACATCTATCAACTCTATGAGATATAAAGAATTTAGTTTACTCCTCTTTGTTTACTCCAATTTTGTATTATTCTTCTGTGGTTATACTTGTAACTTTAATATACCTAAACTTTTGTCTTGGTTCATTAAGCTCAGGCCAAAAAAATGTCATCTTCCCATTTGTTAAAGGTATTCACTCCTTCACTCTTCCTTCGGCAATCCTTCTCTTGACTCCGTGTCTACCATTATCTGTCAACCTTGCCTCACTTTTACTGTCAAGATTTATAACATTTGGTTAACTTGTTTATGTATTTTCTTTATAGGTTGATTCTAAAGTTGGAAAAAGGAGTGTATTATGACTATATAAACTGTTCATTGGTGAGCCAGGTAGTATACTAAGATGTCATTTATTTCTCTTTGGATTCAATATCATAACCCCTAAACCACAAAAGTCGAATGCATTATTTTTTTATTGTTATGCTTATTTGGTCATGGTTTCCTTTTACAGACTGATGTTCTGTTGAATCTGTGGTTTCTAATTGTCTTTCCTTTACAGAAGACACACAGGCTTTTTTCACATCACATCACTTGGCTCACTGGCAAAACTCTCTACTGGTAGCAACCTGCTCCATTTTTCTTCTTGATGATATCATTCTTAGAGTCCTTGGACTTCTCAGATTTTAACTAAACACTTTCTAGACCTGCTGCACAACCAGTATCGAAACCAAGCCCCAATACTAAAGCAGACATACTAGTTTTTTCTTGTTGTTATTGTCACTGTTGTATTTTTTGTCTTTTTTTTTTTTTTTAATGTCATTCAGGAGATAACAGCAGGTCTCCTCACTGTACTCTGGAGACCACCAGACCAAGCTGGATCAAACTGGTCCCAGATGCTTAAGCACGCACAGTTTGCAGCCAAATGACCCTAAACTGACCTCGAGAGCATGATGGAACCAAGATCCACAGAACTCAAGTAACTAAGATGCTTCTGTTGCCAGCCAGATCTATTTAAAAGCAAGAAGTCTGTAATAAGAAAATCCAGTGCCCAGACCAAATATGAAGACATACCAGATGGACCAGTCAAACTGCCAGATTGGAATTCTTCTTTATTTTTTTTTTATTCCCATACCTTACCTAAATCAGCTAAGTTCCAAAACTACCCAATCGGACATTCCTAAATTAAAATTTATAAATATGTATAACCTCTTCTTACCCTCACCTCTTAAAACTTGTCTCAAGTCTTTGAAGAAACAGATCTGAGCTTTGTCTATTTTCTTGTCAAGAAGTCTTACAATACATTCCTTTCCTCTGCAAAAGACACCGTCTCAGGATTTGAGTATTTCTGTTGAGTGATGGGCAATGGGCCCACTTGTTTGGCCCTATTACACTATCTTAAATTTTTTGAAGGGGCTCTTCGTTAGTTTCACGGTTTCTTGGTATCTTTAAGAATTACTTCTTGAATTTCATTCTCAATTTTCAGGAATACATTTAGAATTATGAGAGGTCTAGGTATCTCGATACTCTAAAATCCCTTTATCTCTTTCTCACTTATGGTTTGGCTTAGAACAAAATTCTAGGCTCAAAATAGTTTTCCTCAGAAAATACAAAAAAATGATCTACTGTCTTCTTGACTCTAGTGTTGCTAAGGAAGTTTGATACTAGTTTTAAAATATTTTCTTTTGTATGAGGTTTTCTGTTCTCCCTTCCAGAAGCTTTTGAGATCATTTTATTATTAGAATTTTGAAAATTAAAGCTAATACATTAGAAACATTTCTTTATTTCTTATTTATGTCACTTGGCTCAGGATATGTAAATTCAACCTATTGTCTCCTTTGAATCATATTTTAAAATTTCTTTGATAATCAAATATTCCACTCCCCAAATTTATCTAGTATCTCTAGAAGTATTTTTAATGGGGTGAAGGATTTCTGAAGTAATCTAATATATTTAACTCTTTTTATTTCTACTAAATATTCTCTTTACTAAATATGTCCTGGGAAACTTATAATTTATTGTTCAACCATTTCATTAATTGAAAAAAAATATTTAATTTATAATAGGTACTTCTTACTCATTGTTTCTTTTTTATAGTGTTCTGTACTTGTTTTATGGGTGACTTACCTTTTTTACTATTAGCAAGGATAAGAGATTTTAAATACACCCTCTGTCCCTCGCATTATCTTAGCAATGGTTACACAAAATTCACTTGTCACATTTGTTTATCATGATTATTTTTCTCTCCTATGCAACTAGTTGTCTTCGTAAGTCTGTCATTTTTTATTTTTATTTAAGAATAAGGAAATGAAAGTTTATTTATGGTTAGGATGTAGAAGAACATGAACAAATGTCACTACTGCTACAATGAAAAGAACCAGCCAGGTCAAATTAATATATACATTTAAAGAAGACATTGAAGAGTTATAGACTCAAAAAAATCTAAAAGAATCTAACTCCAGTGGATTTCATACTTGAGGGCAGTTACGAGGTTGGAGCTGAGCAACAAGCTTGCTAGAGAAGGATGGCCTTTGTTTAGACAAGGGAAAGTAGCCAAACTTTTGATGGACCTGTAAGCTATTGTGTTGGATTTAAAACCAGAAAAGCCCTAAATGCAAAAAATAAATTCCATAGTCCTAAATGTAAAAGCTAGAGCTATAAAACTTCTAAAAGAAAATTTAGAATATCTTTGTGATTTTGAGTCAGGCAAAGATTTCTAAAGGAGGACACAAAAAGCACAGATCATAAAATGAAAATGTGAATAAAATGGACTTCATCAAAATTAAAAACACCTTCCTTCCAGAAGACACCATTAAGAAAATGGACAGTCAAGTAACAGACTTGAAGAACCTATCTGTAATATATATAAAAGACACAGAACTTATATCCGGAATAGTTAAAGAGTTTCTACAACTTGATAATTTAAAAAAAATAACCCAGTAAAAAACTGGGCAAAAGACTGAACAGACTCTTTGCAAAAAATATACAAATGACCAATAAGCACAAGCTAAAATGCTTAACATTATTTGCTGACAGGGAAATGCAAATTAAAACATGAGATACCATTTCACATCAACCAGAATGGTTAACATTAATGAGGTGAACAATACATCTGTTAGCAGGCAGATAGAACAATTGGATCTCACACATTGCTTGTGAGAGTATCAAGTGGGAGTTGGCTACATTGGAGAACCACTGGGTTACTAAAAGTAAAAAGACACCTATTCCATGACACAGCAATTCCACTCCTTGATATTTACCACGAAGAAATTAAAATTTATGTCCAGACTAATTTGTGTTCACATTCATAAAAGCATGATTGTTAATATTCTCAAATTGGAACAGCTCAGATGTCCACCAAAAGGAGAATGAAAAATTATGACATATACATATAATTATACTGGTGAGAAATAGTGAACAATCTACTAATACACACGAGGACATGGATGCATCTCAAAAACACCATGCTGAATGAAAGAAGCCAGAGACAATTGAATACACCCTGGAAGACCATTTATATGAAGTAGTAAAAGTCCTCCATATTTATTGCGGCAGTATACACATTTGTCAAAATTCAAATTATACATTTAAAATCTGTTATCTCAGGAAAGTTGATTATAAAAATGAATGATGAGAGTGAGCTAACTATTTTAGTGCAGGTGAAATTTCTTCTCTGTTTTATAGTCGAGTCATTTTACATAATGGTTAGGATACAGAACTACCTACATCTGAAACAAATTCATGTATGGTGAAAATGACCTTTGAAACACTAGTATAAAAGTGTTCAGTATTTCACAATAAATGTATCACAAATATCTTCCTCTAGGGCACACATCAAATTGAACACCATATGAAATAATTACTTTATGTATTTTTAATCTATTAATAATAATAAACATCTCTAAGAATCATATGCTATTCAATACAGTGAGGTGCTCACACTAAGAAAAGCATGAAGGAATTGAGAACTAATAAATTAGCCAATTTATGTCTCCCATCCCATCTTACTATATTTCTAGAAATGTTCCCATTGAATAAAACGGCAAATACTTAAATCATTTTTCTCAGTGTTCTTGTCAATCATATATAGTTGAATTGAGATATGTTCAATGTACATAATAGTTAAGATTCTTTTATATTCAGGTCTATTTACCACTAGTTTCCATCAACAAATATGATGGCTGCTTGGCTAAGGGCTCTGTGGCTGTGATGGAGCTAGAATATTAGTTGGCTGTCCTCAAGGATGGACAAGGAGAAAAGTAATCTCAGGCTTGGGGTGCCCTGTAATACAAAGGTAAGGACCTTACTTGGACACCCATTAATTGAAAGCTCTAATTTTTCCCTTAGGAAATTCACTCAATGTCTTCAGGAGAAAGTCTTCCAGTTTTTTGCTGGGAGGAGGTCAGGGAGGGGAATCAGTCATACCGCAGTCAGACATTCAATTAATTCTTTCCTTCTTTATGCCCATACTTTTCCCAATTTTTTGAGCCTCACTGAGTGGTTTTATCTTATGTCTTACTAAACTATGATTTATATATCAAAAGATAATATTTCCTTCATTTATCTTCCAAAGATGATTTGAAATATTATCTGGACTGTCTTCCTGTTTATATGTGCATTTTATTTTCTAAGGCGAGAATGAAATTACAGTCACAAACTTACCCAAAATTAAGGTTACAATGCTCTCTACATCTCTACACAAAGGGTTCCAAACTTTTAATGCATGGATGGACTTAAGTGGATCCAAATACACCCTGAAATTCTATACTGATGATGTGTATTTATAAGTGGTCATGTTTTACAAATTCATTCCGTGCTTTCACTATAGAAACAGGATGTAGTGTGATTGAAGAAAGATGTCAGAAAATTAGTGATTGCAACAAATACATTATATTTTTATTTCTGGGGAAGGAAGCTTTGATCAGTTTTATGATATAGATAGATAGATAGATAGATAGATAGATAGATAGATAGATAGATAGTGTTCAAACTATACAAACAGCTCTTCAGACAGCTCATATGAGGTAAAATGTTAAAGCAGTGCTTCTTGACTACTGAAGTCTAATGGATCAAGTCTGGTAGCTTCTTAAACTTTTTCAAAATTCTAATAAAAGACTCATAATCTCTCAAGGAAGGAATTATATTTTGGAGACAAGGAAAGCAAGGGTTACTTAAATGTATTCCTTTTGAAAGCAATCAGGTCCTCACCTTGGAAAGAATAACTAAAAGCTCTGGAAGCTCTAGAAAGAAAATCTTCCAGTCCAGAAGTGGCAAACAGATTTTACCTCCCATGTTACTATTAATTTTTTCTAAAGTGATGTGTTGGGAGGATTATAAGGCTCCTGAGCTGAAATATATTTATGTTCCCCTCCCCCAACCCTGTATCTGTTGAGTATCTACTATTTGCCAGCCAGAGTTGGGAACTAGAAATACATTCATTAAAAAAAAAAAAAAAAAAAAAAAAAGAATATCTGTCTGAAAGAGGTTGCATTACAATGAAGGAGACTGACTTATAAATAATTATATGACCCCTCTTCATAATAAGAGTCATAATGCAGGTTTGGAAAAGATAGAGTCAAAAGAGAGGAAGTGACATATGGCTCAAGAAAGTCCCAGAAAACTTCCATGAATTGTATCTTAAAAGATGAGGAATTTTCCAGACTTTTTCTAGGTGGGGGGCGGGGACAGTGGGTAGAGATTGGTAGTACAGGCAAAAGGACCAGCAGGTATAAAGGAGAAGTGATTTAAAAAAAAGACATGACATATTTCTGGAAAAATAGAGAAGGTCACTGCAGCTGGTGGAAAGGCTGGAGGTAAAGAGAGGGTAGGAATACACCGGAGATGATGCAAAAAGGCAGAATGTAATGAGGATGTTTATACTGTACGGCAAGGTCTTTGGACAATTTTTTAGGCAGTGGGGGAGTGGGGGGTCACACTTTTCAAATGTTTTCACATTTATTTCCACTTAATCTTCTCAACAAATATATGGAATAGGCATAGATCAGCTAAATGAGAAAAATACTGGTCTGAATATTCGAAAGTGTCACAAAAAGAAATGGCAAAGTAGAGGTGGGTTTAACATCATCGGTGGTAGTGACAGTGGGGTGGGGGGGTGTGTGGGTGTGTGAGAGCACACGCGCACGTTAACTTGGCAAATAACAGCTAAATCTGTATAAGATAGTGAACAGAACAACAACTCAGATTTTTTTTAGTTTCAAAGGCCTTGGGTAAAATTCAGCCCAAGCAAACAAACAGACTGCAAAACAATGCTCAAGGGGAGAAACACAAATCTTTTCTTCAGTAACTGTCAAAAAGAGACTATTCTTAAAATGATAGCTATTTGAATTAGAAACAAAAAATAAAGGCAGAGCGCTACCACATTCAGAAGCAGAATCAAAGAACAATAAAGCAGGTATGATTTAGCGCTGGATAAAAAATTCTGTGAGTAGAGTTAGGCCCTTTATATGCGTTTTAAGGCCCCAAACCAAAAAAAGAGTTTCTTATTCGAACAGGGTAGTTTTAAGAGTTACTTAACCGTTCCCTCCCTCAGTTTCCCTATCTGTAAAATGAGATAGCCTCATAAGAGCCACCAGCAGAGGTAGGGGGGAAAAAGACCTCTAGAATATTTAGAGGAAAAATTAGACTATATCCCGAATAAGACTTTCTTAATGGTATTCTGCCATTTCATGGTATAGAGTAGGTAATAAAATTGAACAAGAAGTCCTGTATAGAAATTCTGTCATTTCTTTATCTAAATCTGTTTGGACTTTCATTTTCCATATTTAACTGATACTTACCAATAATGGTCAAACATGCCTAGAGAGTGTTGCTGTATCACCATTAATTACTAGTTTATTTGAAATTAAATGAAACAATATTTGCTGAAATCTAGGATATTCTAAGGCTTACCTGATCCAAACTCCCATTTTACAGACCAGGAAATTGAAACCCAAGAGTAGGTGGCATGCAGACATCAAGTAGCAAACTTGGCACAGCTCCTAGCTCAGGAAAGGTGCTCAGTATACACTGGCTGAACAAAGAAAGAAAGCCAGCTAAGGAAACCAACTCTCTAGATTTCCCAGAAAGATTCTTCTCCTTTTACAAGAAAGCGGTTCTGCTGACGCTTTCATGTTTGACACTAAGATATTTATTATCTGAGATAAAATTTCAATGCATGATGAATTTCAGAAGGAATTTACCAAAGGCTGAGGAAAACCGTAAGAGAAGGATCGTCAAAAGACTTCAACAGTTGGCTTCCCAGTGTTGCTAATGTGCTGGGAGGCCAAGAAAATATAGAAACCATCATTCCACATCCAAAGAGAACAGACTAGCATGAAAGTGATCTACACAAACGCTAACATGTGCATAAAACAAGCGTAAGACTTTATTTATGAGAAAGATCCCAAAGAGGGAAATAAGCATGTATACACACACAAACACCCTGACTGTATCTGAAAGCTTCTTCTCTTGAACCACCCATGTTCCCACACTTAGTAGTGACTATCAGAAACCATGACAAAAACTCAAAAGCAGTTTCCCTTTAGTAACATTTTTTGGAGGTGTGTTGAAATTTTCTACTTATATAAGAGATTGGTAATAGACTAGTTTGTACTTCATAGGAAAAGCACTGTTACCTTGCACATATTTGTAATATCTCTGACTTTTAAACTTTATTATGGAAATTGAGACTTTAAAAAGCACAGCTAAAATAAAGACTTATGCCCAAGTCTTATGAAAACTTATATGACAGTATCACAAATCGAGTTGGCGCATAAAGGAATTCAGCTCTTCAGCGTTCCTTCTCAAGACAATTAACCTTGTTGATATTCCTTAAATGTGCTAAATAGTTCCAGGCTCCCTTTCAATCACTCTGCTCAGACAAAATGTAACATCTACATTTAATGACAGTTTTTCCTCAGAATAATTTCCAACATATTAATTAAATGCATTTTTTTTTTTTTTTTTTGGCAACAGGGTCAACTTCTTTCAGGGTTTCCAAATACTTGTAATAAAAGTGATACAGCTTTTAGAAAACTACAGCATTTTGCTTCCAACTGAAGTTAAGGAAATGCATAGATATACACAGTGAGTAAGAGAGGCCACATAAAACAGAGCATCATGTCATTTTCCTGCTTAGGAGTGTCATCGCTCATATGATCTCTAAAACCAAAAATAACAGCTTAATATTTATACAAGGATTTTAAGGAACCAGTATATACTAGCACTATACAAGCACAATTTTATTTAATCCTCACTTTAAGTATATCAAGTAGGCATGAAGATCATCGCCATCCTTCAAATGAAGAAACTGAAGCTGGGAGCAGTTCAGTGACTTGTCATCGGTCGTACATCCAGAAGGTGAAGGAGCCAACATTTGAACCCATGCCGTCTCACTCTAGTGCTCTTTGTTAAATGACACTGGCTCTGCCAGTCATGATACAGTGTTTTCTAAACTGCATGTTTTACAGTTTCTGATACTACCATTTACATTATTTCGTAATCAATAAGGGTCACACTGAGAAAACCGAACTGTATTAGAGTGCTTTAACGCAATGATCCCTGAGGGCAGTAATGATATTTGCTATTAATTTTTTTTTATCTCTCCTCCCTAAAGTTATCAAGAAAATATAAAATTCATTGTTTAATAACCATCGTCCCTCACTGGCCATTTGGAAAGCCTCTAGCAGGGAAATTGTTGTTGCTGTTTTATTTAATTTAATTTTTTTTTAGCAGGGGGATTGTTGTCCCATACTTGGTTCGGAATTAAAATGGAAGCAAGGGTACTTATACCACAGCTAACATGATGGTTAAGGTGTGTTTTGGTGATAAACAGACCTACTCTTGAATTTAGTTTCTGTGGCCAAGCAGTTTGGTTTGTAGCAAAGTTACCTTACTTTTCTTGGTAAGAGATTCCACATCTGCAAATTAGGAATAATAATAATACCAACTCGAGTTGGTATCTTTTGGTGTTTGGCTTTTTACTCATACTGTTTTTGAGATCCATCCATGTTATTGCATTTTTCAGTAGAATGTGTCTTTTTATTGACTTGTGTTCCATTTTGTGAAATGTGTCAGAGTTCATCCATTTTCCTAATGAGGGACTTCTGAGTTGTTTTCAGCATTGGATCATTATAAATAAAACTACTATAAACATGTGTGGATAAATGTTTTCAATCCTCTTGGATAAATACTCAGGACTAGAGTTGCTAAATCTTAAACAGTTGTATAACTTCATAATAAGCTGCCAGATGATTTTTCAGAGTTTGGAGTATCTTACACTTCTGCCAGTAGTATATGAGAGTTCCAGTTATTCCTAACTTTTGGTGACTTTTAGCCATTCTGATAGGTGTGTAGTGGTATCTCTGTGTTTTGAATTTGCATTTCTCTGATGACAAATTATGTTAAACACCACTGTTTATTGGTCATTCCATATCTTGTTTTATGAAGTGCCTCTTCTTGTACATGTTAGATATATGTGTTATAAATATTATCTCCCACTCTGTAGGCTACTTTCTTAGTTTGTTGTTGTTGTTGTTTGATGAGTAGATGCTTTTAATTTTCATGAAATTCAATTTATATTCCCCCCTCTATGGTTTGCCTCCTGAAATTATACACACTTAACTATATCAATCATTAAATCATTAATATTCTTAGAGCTTCTTGGTTTTTAGACATGAGGTTTTTAAAAAACATCCTTCTTTTTCAGAGATCAGGGAACAGGTTTAGCTGTGATTTTAAATTTTATTTGGAGAGCTTGTTTAAAAAACAAGATTCCTGGACTTCATTCCAAGAGGTTCTGACTTAAGTCTGGGGAAGGATCTGAGGATTTGCATGCCTAACAAGTTTAGGTGATGCCAATGCTGCTGGTTTATGTACCACACTTTGAAAAGCATTGGCTTAGAAAACTTAAATGGCTTTTCTAACGTTCATGAAGAAGTTTGTCTTTTCTAAAGTCTGAGCCCATAGCCACTAATTTATACTGTCTTCACTTGAAAAGACATCTGAAAAATCTGCTCAGGGCACTGGAGCATGGGAGCCAGGAAGCATTATGGTAGATTGATATACCAACATTGCCTCATTTCCTTCTTCCTTCCAGGAAATTGGGTTTCGGTCTGTGAGCGGAGACATGTACCTATCTCTACACACTACAGCTGAATCTAGCCTTGTGATAAATGTGCACTGCAAACTAGACGTTCTTCTCCCTGTATGCTCTGTCAACAATCAGAGAGAGCTTTATTTTCCCCTGAAGGGTTGATCAGTCTTTAAACCAGGAACATTTTTATGGCCAAGTCCTTTAAAACTTTCTCTGCTAAATTTATGTTTCAAGTAGTCGGCATTGAGGTGAATATTCTTGACACAACACAGGCACCCTGAATTAAAGATCAACACTCTTAAAGCAAAGAACTCCATCATCAAAATCCAACCCAAACCCCTAAGCTTCTCTAGATTTTTAGGACAAGCAGAGAAGAGCTTTTTAGCTTTCTTTTCTGAAATATCAAGGATGTGTAGGCAGAGAACTGCACTGCAACTATACATCTATTATGTAGAATGTTTGTACTTGTGCAAGGACTCAAAAACGGTTCACTGTATGCATTTTCCTTCTGACTGTTAAATTACCTATTTAGCCTTTGAAACCATGTTAATGGTAAATGAATTCATAAATAGTATGTATACTTAAACTGCTTTACGGATGCACTGATTCAAAGAGGGAAAAATAATTTATCTTCTTTAGGAAAAAAAAAATTCTCCTGAACAAAGAGAAGTGTCTATTTAAATGCCACCCTCACATTTCACTAGTCTCTTAGCATTCTTTCATAGGCAATGTGAATATCAGAGCTCAATAATTTCTGCATGGGCATTGGAGGAGTTTACCAAAATCAGATAGAAAGTATGCGTGCTTCATCCTCTAACAGGTCTATACATAATCGGCCAGAAGTATATGCCACACTTATTCTAGCAGTGAGAAATCCAGAGGTAAAATGAAAGCAGGCCTGTGGCTGGAACTAATTTGCTTTCCATCAGCTCTGGACCTCTCCTTGCACAAATAATGACATATGGTAGCCTTATGTGACATGAGAAGGCAGGCAATGCAACACCTCAGCTACATTGTTCTCCCAGTTCCTGGAAGCCTTTAGATTGAGGTTTTCCCTTTTTCTTTTCTTTTCTTTTTTTAAAGGAAATTAAAATGATAACAAATGAGTTATCAGTAAAATTGTCATAGACAATCTACAGTTTCTCTTGGACATGCCATGTGTTCCCAGAAAGTTAAACCACATTGTCCCAGCACTCTTAACCAGCAGTGTACGCAATCCTACTATTCTATACAGTAGGGAAGCGGAGAGACTTAGATTCTAACAAGTCTGGGAATGAGTCTGCTCCCTGACCCTTCCTTGCTACAAAGCCTTAGAAAACCTTTTTTTACGTATCTCTCCTTTGGTTTCCCAGACCAGAAATCCTATTCTAGATGGATGTTATCAGTCGTACTTGTGATTTTTTCCCCCCAAAACTTATAGGGCAATACCTGACTCTCAGTAAACACACCATTAATGGATTCTCTCTCTTTCCTCCATTTGTCCCTACACACACACACACACACACAGAGACACATAGAGAGTAGACACCACTCTAATTACATAATATATATGTTATACATATGTGCGTATGTGTATATACACAAACACACAATTATTATTGTAACCAGAAAAAAAAATGGGACCTCTTTAACTACAACTTCAAGTCTGCCAGCATGGGTGCGTATCCAAAAGAAGTATAAAGAAAGCTCCTTCAAAGACCTTAAGATATAATGCAATGCTTTGCCTACGTTTCTGTGGATAATGAAAAATAGAAGTTGCATATTATACAGCATCAATTCTCATCTCTAGATCTGAAGTCTTATCACGTAGGCGCCGGCCCCAATTTCTCTTTTGTTTCGATCAGAGATACCTACACAAATCTCTCCCTTCGCTGTGTCTTACTGCCCTCTGGTCACCTCTTTGTCACCGAGACAACACAGACTTCAGTTTCTCCCATTATGTCTTTATCCCAACACATCCCACAAGCTGGTAGCAGAAGAAAAGGTCATTGCTTAAAAGGAGGAAGGGAAAAAGAAGAAAACGGATGAGGAGGAGAAAAGGCTGTGAAAATGATTAAGTGTCTTTAAATGTATTTTCCTCAAAAATTAAGAGGTCAAAATCACAAGTGCTTACCTTAGCGGTCTTAATCTTCCTGAGTCTTGAATGCAGATCTCAGGGCGACATTGGAGTTGAGATCATTCCCTCGGGCCAGCACCAGAGAGAGTTTTCTTAACCTCCACAGGGGTCCAGTACCACCTTCTCCACAGCCCGGAGGATGGAGGTTTCTTCCACGTCTGCAAAATTACAGGAAAAAGATGTTAATAAAAACAAACAAAAAAGACAATCGTGATATTAAATTCAAGACCATTTGAGGAAACTAAACAGAAGATACATTAAATTTCGATTCGATTGGCATAAATGCATATCACCTGAATGGATTCAGTCTTGTTTAGAATCATGGAATCATACAAAATCAGGAAAAGCCATAGTATATCAAGACAGGGAGGATTTTTTAGGGCATGACTAGCCAATTTTGCTCATTTAACTTACAGGGAAACTGAAGATCAGAGAGGGAAAGTGATTTCCCCTTGGTGATTGTTACCCGTGGCATATTTCAACCAGTGAAGCAGGCAAATGTTTAGTAAACACACACAAGGTGCTTAATGCTGTGGTCTAGGCTGAACCAAGACAAGGGGACAATGTGCCACTTCATCTTGAAATATTTCTTTCACTTGGCCTCTAAGACACCAAACCTGCCTGTTATCACTGGCTGCTCCATCTCTGTTAGTCTTCCTACTTTATTCCTTCAGTCAAGGGCAAGTCCGTTCACCCTGATGGTCAGCCTAAACCCTTCCAGTCAACCTTGACTCCCCTCTCATATACACCTCACCCCATCGGCAAATTCTGGTGGCATTATTTTCACAATAAATCCAGCGGCTGATGACTCGCACCTCTTCCATTATTGTCACCCTAGTCCAAGGTACCACTACAGATCTATACCACTACAAGAAGGCTGGCACTCTCAATTAGACCCTTGAGTAAATAGTGACATTCCCTGGCTCAAAACCTTCCCTATCATCTAGAATAAAAATCAAAGTCATTGCAATGGCCAAAAAGGCCTCTCCATGGTGCAGCTCTGTCACCACTGTCTTTGTCTCTCACTCCTCTCTCCTCCTTTCCTCTCATTTATCCCTCTCCAGCCATGCTGGCCTAGCTGTTCCTCTAACTCCACTTGAGACTCAGGCACTCACAGGTCTCTTTATCTGAAATGCTCTTTTTCCCTTGCTATGTTATATCACTGTTTCCAATGTTACCTTTTCAGTGAGACAGGCTCCCTTATTCTGAGCAGTCTAAGAATTATTAAGAAATAGAGTGCAATATTTAAGAATGAGGTTTGCGAATAATCATAGTATTCACATCCTGGTTCCACCATTATGAAATGCTGACAAAGACACTCTAGCTCTCTAAATATCTAATTTTTCTATGAAAGTGAGATGATAAAAATAGCTATCCATTTAGAATGCTTATGAAAATGAAACAAGGCAACATAGTTAAATCATTCATTACTATGTGGGATATAAGTACTCAATAAATGTTTACTGCTTGTTTTTATTTTTATTTTTATTGTTGTAGGCTTACATTCTGCATGATATTACATAATTTTATCTACCTGCATTTCACCACCCCACCAGAATCTGAGTCTTTTCCATCTTATATCACATGTAATTGCTGTTGAGGCCCTTGGTGACTTTGGGCAACTTTCTCTGAACCATCGCTAGGCTCAGACAAGTATCGTTACCCCAACTGCCCCCACCTTCTGGAGGCAGATGGGAGAACTTTATAACATGGTTCATTTCCTATCCTCTTGCTGATGCCTGGCAATTTGAAGATGATCTTGGCCCTGGTATTATAGCAGGCTGATAATCGTCAAGCCACAGTCTACAATTATTCCTGCACTCCAAAGCCAAGAAACACAACTTTGAAAGCAAACAATGCTGTAATTCAGCACAATGATATATGGAGTTATTAAAGAAATTGTGCTGACTGCTTTGAGAATTCCAGTCTCCAGTCTATCCAAATGCATCTTTCTTTATTTTTGTCCCAACTAATATTAAGAAACTGTCTATTTTCAGGAGTAGCAACATAAAAATATGTCACCTATCTTTCAGGTTTAGTTAGACTACTACCTAATAAAAAGTGAAGACGCATCAGGGAAAACTTACAATCCATTCTAAGACACTGAAGGACTTGCTAAAAATGCATTCACTAACAAATGTTTCCTGAGAACACAATATTTGCCATGCACTTTGTTAAGGACTGGGGAGATGTGAGAAATATTAAATACTTCACTCCTACTTTTGCGAAGATTTCATTCTAGCAGGTCTTTGTCTTTTGCGGTTTCCTGACTTCTGCTCAGACTTGGAAAGACATGACAAACTCCAGAAAAGTTGTTGATTTGCCCAAGTAGTGATATAGGGTGAGCCTATATAAATAGTCTCATATCTGCTTGATAAATAGAAAAAATTTTGTAATTCTTGGTTTTCTCAGGAGGTAAGCTCATTTTAGTTACTTCACACCCCTACCCAACATACACCTCTTCTGAGTTGATCGTGGTTTATTTCCCTCCTTCTGCAAATAAAAAATAAGTACTCACCAAACCCACAAATACACTATCCATTAAGAAGATGCCACACAGATGGTACGGTACAGAGGGCACTGGGCTCAGAGGACAAAGCTTCAGAAGTTAACATTTTTGAGAACTTTGGAAACTGTAACAGGATTAATGTGGTGTTATAGCAAGATAAACTGAGAAAATATATACTAGGGATATTGTCAAAAGGAATAATATCAAGAAAGAACAACAAACATCTTAAATTACCAGTGTCTCCATGAGGAGAGTGTTAATCAACAAGGTGGGTGGCATCTCTGCCTGTCGGCCAGCCTTGAACGCATCAGGGAATCTGTCATTTTTCAAGAGGTATCAATTAGCGGTCGCTCCGATGGCAGAGTATGAACCACACCTCTTTAATGATTGGGCTGGATTGAAAATGATTCCTGTGAGTATAAAATTCTCACAGGCACCAATCCACAAACATAGCCATACACACTCCAGAGAGGCCAAGACCAGGGAGAAAGGAGAGGGACATAAAAAAATTGAGAACTCTAAAATGGATCTTGATTAAGTGAAAGTGTACCAAGGGGAAGGATGAGCTATAAATTAAATCTCTGCCAATAGGGTTAGGTCCTACTGGGACCTGGAGAAACATGGCCATAAAGACGTGCATTTCAAGAACTGTGATTCTAGGTATACCACATATACCATATATATGAATCTGAGCCTCACATACCTACACACGGCATCCACATTGCCAGCAATGCTTTACAACATGTATATTACATTCATTTGCATATAAGGAAGTTGGCGTTTGTAGACATTAAGTAATTTACTTGAAATCACATAAGTAGAAAGTGACAGTCAGGATTCAAACTCAGAACCAACCCTGGGGCTTATTGGTGTTCCCTAAGCACTCTGAAAATCACAATCAACTCTTTCCTGGACTCTATTTCTAATTAAACCTAGTTCTGATGGTCGGAAATGCCATAGTTTGAACTCCAAAGAAAGAACTTAGTCTCCTAAGAATATAACTGTGAAAACTGGCCAAGTTCAGCCTCTGCCAAGCAGAGTAAAACAGCCACATAGGAGAGGACATGTTTCTTCTGAAGCCATACAGGAGGTCACACCACCCATGGGAACAGTTGCTTCCTGAGCAGCAGAGATAGTGAGCCAAGTCACCCCTGGCAGTAGGTCTTGGTTTGCAAAATATTAATCACACTTCCTACTGGTCGACATTAACGAAACAATGCTGGGCCCACAAAATGTAAAATACTGAGGGGATCAAGGCGGTCGGCTGTAACTGGAATCACTGTATTCTGGCTTAATATTAAACATCTTCCCTTCTACTAATTCCTAGTCCGGATACCACACAACTGAAATGCTGGGGAATGGAAAAAGGAAATCCATGCCACTTGATTTTAAGGATTATAGAAAACACCTAGTGCCTTTTAGACACCAGGTGTCTCTTGCCAATGAACTAGCACCTTCTGTCCTTAACTGGTCAGCTTTTTCAACCGAAAGGTGAAATCAAAGGGCCTCTAGAAGAGAAGTCACTGAACACCGCAATGGAATTTTAGAGAATTTCCTAGCATCTGGGTTAACTGCTGATCTGTATTCTTCTTGCTAGTTAATGAAATGTTTACTTTAAATTTCATAAAGTGAGTCAGACACTGACAATTTGTAGGTAGTAACAACAGTGGCTCAGACATGCTTTTAAAATTTAGTGCTCATGGAGGATAGATGCCCACCTCCACCTCTCTCCATATACACCTATCCTCTATCCCTCCAAGTCTGACATTTGCTATTTTAGATATCTAGAAATACAATTTACTTTAGGAAATTGGTCTTTGTCACCAGAGAAGCAGTACTTGTTCTCAACACAATAGCAAATGTATATATGAGTCCCCTAAATACATCTGCTCTCTGCGTGATTTACCTATTCAATCATAACTCCTCATAAACTTCTATACATGTCTGTCAACAGACCATATAGATACCAGCAGAATTCACAATGGCACCATGCTATGACATGTGGCCTCAAATCAAAACAGTAGCTGTTTTATGCTGCCTCAAACCCAAATGACAGCTGAGTTCACCACACTCCCCTTATCTGCTAGAGTGGGTTCAGACTTGGACCACATGCTTAGATGGATCAGTGATTACATTACCTTGGGCCATTTTAACTGGCTGTTCTCCATGTATTTTCAGATACCAACAAGATAAAGAACAAAGTATCACCTCGCCCCAAGAATACTGGCCCCTATTAGTCACACATGTAAATTAGATCAACAGTATTATACCACCATGAACAAGAAGGAAGCAAAAGCCTACTATTTTAAGTGACTGTAAACAAGAACATTATTTTGCCTTGATACCATAAATTCCAAGGGTAATTACTGGTTAAAAGTATTAGATCCTTGCCTGGGTTTGATTCATGGCTCACCTACCCACTATCTGTATCTTTGGGTGTGTTATTTAACCTCTCAGTGCTTCATGTACAATATAAAAATTATTAAAGTTACACCTCAAAGGGTTCTTTGTGAGGAGTAATTTTAATACAATGGTACTATGTTTGAATACAAGGCATGTATATTATTAATTTATGATGCTATGAATTTTCTTACCTATTAAATGGGCATAATGTCTCAACTGTCTCTTACATAGGAGTCTCTTACATAATATAAGTAACAACACATTTATGTCCTGCCTATTAATCCAAGTCATTGAGAGCATGAACTCAATGTGTGTCATGTTTATTTCACTGAGGCACAGAGTATGAATGCAATATAGAGCCAAGGCATAGACATAATGTCAGTACGTGGACATAAATTAATTATTTATATGTGACACCCTCTCCTGACTGACATCAAAAGCTACACCATTTCCTTGCTAACTCCATGGTGGCAAACAAGAAAGAATTACCAGGTTTCCTGCCATGTTGATGTGTTGGATAAACGCAAATAATCTGTGGGCAAGAGGGATAATGGACGTACAATTGATTATCATTATCGGTAATCAATAAGAAGTCTCAGAAACTATTTATTGAGCTTATATGGGCCAGCACTGTGCTGAGTTTGTATTTGTTTGTGAAATATTCCCAATGCACTAATGTAGTGTGATTAGGATTCCCATTGTGCATATGGGGAAGGGGAAGGTTTAGGTGTTAAAGTAACTGATGCAACATCATAGAGTGTTGAATAGGACCCAGGAGAGCCTTGAGTCCACCATCTTAACTTCCAACCACTGTTAAACTCTTTCCTGCAAAGCTGTGAACTTTTTTTTTTCCTGTGAGAAAAATTTTAAATATGTTTTCCTAGGCTATTTATTTTCTTACATTGCTTATATAATTTTGGGAGGGGGTAATCTTTTCATTTCATAAGAGCAAAGAGTTAGTAATCCTAATATAAAGATCTTCTAAAGATAGAAATGAAAAACAGCAATAATTGTCAAGAAAAATAGAAAAGAGATAGCAACAGGAAGCTTAAAGGAAAATAAATGCAAATAGCCTAAGAACTCAACACATATAAGAGAATTGCAAATTATGAATGAGAAAATTAGATCATCAATGAGAGTAATAATTGCAAAAGATTAAAATGCTACAGACATATTTAAATCTATGCATTTATAATGATACTAAGAAGAAGGAATAAAAAACACTGGCCACCTTTGGAGGATGCTAGAGAACTAAATCATTATTTTAAAAATAGTAGATAAAAGAAAACCAAGGTTTTGCCGTACTTTTCCTCCTGACTTATAATCAAATAATAATGAAAGTTCCTATTTGTAGTTTTTCAACAAATATTAAAACAAGTTAATAAGGTTTGCATATCAACATTTTGTAACCCATAATAAAATAGTAGTTCTAGATAATAATTATCAATGGCTGCTAACACCACAAAAGAAAGATTTCACATGTCTCCTGATGGAAGCATATAGAGCTTCACTTATGAAATGGTCTAGCCAAAAACACACAACCTGAATTCAATTGGCTAGCTTATGGGAAACGCCAGTGACTACGGAATTTGTTATACACATCAAAGGGATGCACTCAATAACATCCAGGCTGTGGGGCTGTCTACAGGACCAACAACACTATTGTCTTCAACAAGTAGATTATAAGGAAACTAATGGAGAGTGATGGAGAACCTATGATTTAAGAGAGACTTAGGAGGCATAAAAGTCAATTTTAAAGCATGGAGCTTATTTGGATCTTGATATACAAACAAGATGGAAAAAAATTATAATTTGAAAAGTGACAAGACATTTGATAGTATTTAATAATTAATATATTTGGTATAATAATGGCATTATTGTATTTATAAAAAGGATGTCACCTTTTAGAGATGAATATTGGAATACTTAAGGAAGACATGGTATTATGGGTGGGAATCACCTCCACTGGGGCTTGGGTGATGTATGAAACAGGACTGCCACTACACTGGTAACTCCTGCGGCTGGCTTATGGGTGCATAAGATTCCATTACCCAATTCCTTCTACTTTAATATGTTCTTAAAATTTTCTGTCATAAAATAAAAAGAACTGTTGGCCAGATATAAGCACATATAGCATCTGCATGATAAAGCAAGTTGACGAAAATGGTAAAAATAGTTTTCTCTAGGTGGGAGCATAATGTATGATTTTGACCTCTTTAATTTTCAATTTTTTTTCTCTTAATGAGTGTGTGACATTTACAAAGAGAAATGGAAAATTTATTTCAAAAACATTTTTCTCCGTATGAGAAAAATATTTTATTGTTTAAACAATTGAGAAGCAAATATTGTAAAATCTTGGGATTTGCTAAAGCTGGGTGGTAGGCACACACTATTCAATATACTATTTTCCTTAATGTTTAAAGAGTAATATATATCAAACATTATAAAAATTGAAAATAAAATGGCTGTCCTGTTATCTATTTATTAGGTCATTTTGAGTACTTTTTTCTCCAAAATAACCTCTATAAGCAAAGTGCATCACACAGTGTAAAATATTTGTGCTTTAACCATAAATGTAAGAATTCTGCAACAATTCCCAAAGAATTATGTAAGATCCTAGGAATCTTCTCTATGTGAAAGCACACAGGATAGTAGTCAGTCTATACATATTAAAATATTTTTATTTTTTAAGAACTAAAAATATGACTTAGAATTCATTACACTGAAGGGATTTTTCTACTCTTAAATGATTAGAAAAAAAGTCTTAATCACCTAGTAAAAATATTTCAAAGAAAAGAATCAGTCAGGAATCAGGAATCAGTCAGTTGAATCCTACTACTTTGCAGAGGAAAGGATTATGGCTTGTCCAAAGGCAAAGAAGTGGTGAGGGTCAGAGGGGTGACAAGAAACCAAGCCTCTAATGCCCAGTTCTCATCTTTCATGACCAAGCCATATTATATGGCATCTTACCAAATATTTCTATGATCTTGGCAAAACTACAAACCTGCATTATATCTATTATCAGAAAACTGGTGAGAATATGTAAGACACAGGATGAGCTGTGGTTTATGGCAAGGAGGGATTTATCTTTACAAAGAGTAATTATTATAGCACTTTTAGGTTGACAGCAAAATTGGGCAGAAAGTACAGAGTTCTCATGTATTCTCTGCCCCTAGACATGCAGCCGCCCCCACCATCAACATCCTGTACCAGAGTGGTACATTTGTTATAACTGATGAACCATTACACTGATACATCATCATCACCCAAAGTTCATAGTTTACCTTAGGATTCACTGGGTGTATAGTCTATGGGTTTCAAAATGTATCCACTTATAATAGTATCATATAGAAGAGTTTCACTGCCCTACAAATCCCCTGTTGCACCATCTATTCATCCCTCCCCCACCCCTTCTTGGCAACCATTGATCTTTTTTTCACTCATAATTTTATCTTTTCCAGAATATCATAGAGTTAGAATCATACAGTATGTACCCTTCTCAAATTGGCTTCTTTCACGTAAAAATATGCATTTAAGTTTCCTCCATGTCCATTATGGCTTCATAGGTTATTTCTTTTCAGCACTGAGTAATATTCCATTGTCTGGATGGACCACAGTTTACTGAACAATTCACCTACTGAAGGGAATATTGGTTGCTTCCAAGTTTAGGCAACCATGAATAAATCTGCTGTAAACATCCGTGTGCAGATTTTTGTGTAGACAAGTTTTCAACTCCTTTGAGTAAATTCCAAGAAACATGATCTCTTGATCATAAGGTAAGAGTGTGTTTAGCTTTGTAAAAAACTGCCAAACTGAGTTCAAAGTGGCTGTATAAAGGGATTTAATTTTAAAAATAAACACCTAAAGTGGAAATCACACATAACCAACATTATTCTAAAAATATCTTAAGAGGGCAGCATGTTGAGCCTGACATTATAGATCTCAAAAGCCACTCAGCTGTAAATTCTGTATGAGTAGGGATTTTTTTAGTTATTCACTAAGTTTTCATTAACTGTTTGTTAAATAGAGAAATTTTTTTAAAAAAATTCTTTCCTTCAGTTTTGTAGCGGACAGTTATTTGCTTGGTTGAACAGCAAGTGAAGACTGATCTTAGGGGCCTTGTAGTGTGAAAAGTATTTTTGAAAAACAAAATATCACTCATTTAGACAAAGTCTTCACCCTGTAAGAGGTCCGCCAAAGGACTGAGACAGAGACAAAAGCAGAATCCGGCCGCCCCTCTTACTGTAGGGCATGTGCTCACTGTACGGAACAGGGGACCGAATCCTCTGCACTATTTAAATAGTTCTCTATTTGCCATGCATGTACTGTTGAATTTACATAAATTAAAAGCACATAAACTGAGACTCCACTATAATTGCAAAACCACTGCATTGGAAATAAGCTTTCATTCAAATCACATTAGAAACCAGAAAGATTAAATTAGATTCAGACACATATTTAGCCCCATCAAGAAGTAGATTACAGAGAGTTTATATATAAAACAATGCAGATACACTTTGTAGGCCAGTAAAATGGTAAAATACCTAGCGAAGAAAAGGAACAGCCTCATCATCTTGACAAAGAGAGGAAAGCTGTCATTTAACTTCAAAGCAAAGACAATGGAGTCATTCAAACCTTGAACCAAATCCCTGCTTTGCAACCTTAAGCCCATCCTGGCCTCAGTTTCTCATGCTTATAAAAGAAGCATAATACCATATGGTTGTTGAAAGGAGAAAGACAAATGACAGGTCTAGCAGCCTGGTATTCAATTTTCAAAACAAAGAAACAAAACCATAAAAATTCTTTAAGTTTAAGTTTAGGTATGGAGTACTGGGAAATACAGGTTTGCTGACCGTAAGCCTTCTCAAACTGTCTGCTTCCCACCACAGCACAAGCTAAGCTACTATTTAATATTGACTGAGAATCCACAGAGTCCTATGAACTACATAAATGTGCCTTACAAGATTGGCTATTATTTTTCCCTCACCCTTCTTACTAGACGAATGTGAAGCTAAATTAGTCACTTATCATAAAGTCCTCTGAAACATTAAAGTCGAAAGAAAGGCCCGATAATTGTTCTTAGCCATCTGGCACCAAGTGATGCTCGTGAACTTACATGAACCATTTGGTAAAAATCCAAAAATGTCTATCTTAATTTTACATCTCACTCACTTCAAGTTCTAAGTTGAAAAATTTCTAAGAGAAGAAAATGGTTTATTAAAAAGGAAAACAAATGGGTATATCCTCGAACTCATTCACAATCACATAGGAAAGCTTTAATAAAATTCTACTTCTAGAATTCAGTTTTAATAAACTTAAGGCAAAGTTACAGTTTATCTGTCTAATACATGCATGCACATACACTTATACACACATAATACACATTTTAAAGGATAAATTGTGGTTGCTTTTTTTCCAAGTCCTTTCACATGAACAACAACATGTCATCTTACTAAGAAGTAAGCAAACTGCCACCAATCAGCTTGTGTGCAACGCCTCTCACATTAACTGGTGCTCTCCACCTGCTGTGGGACACGCTCCTCTCCTAGACTGAGCTACAACAAGCAGGTCTTCACTTGCCTTGGTCATTATAACAGTCTTCCAACTGGTCTCTAATTAATTCATCTTTGGCTGTCCCCAACCCATTTCCTACCATTCAGCAGGAATTAGCTTCTAAAAATAAATCATTCTCACAATCATTCCCAAAATAAATCAAGCCCAAATCCTTACCATGGTTTGGAAGACCTCCTGAGACCTGGCCCCCACTTCCCCAGTCTCTTCTTGTATCATACATTTCCACCTACTCAAGGTGCACTGGACATACTGGCCACCTTTCTGTTACTGATCCTTCTGGCCTCATGGTCTTAAGCATATTGAAAACAGAAAGTATGATCTTTACTCCACATGCCCTCAAAAAGAGATATGAAAACAAATTTGATGATTGTGGATGAGACGGGTTCTTTTTTCTCATTCATGAGGAGATTGGGTTCATTGGCTCAGATATGCTCCAAATGTTCCAGGAGTGTTAAGTAATTTCTTCCTTTAATATGTGTCCTATCTGCTGGAGCCATATATTTTAGTAAGTCTTTTTTCTTATGTAAGTGCTCCGTCTCATTATTCCCTCCTCACCCCAAATCTCAGACATTTCACGACATAATTTATCCTCATGATGTACATAAGCTGGCAACCTGGATGCTAAACTCACTTCTCAAGCAGGGTTGGAATCAACTGAGCCACTCTCCGAGAGCAGTTAGAATATTACTTATATTTCAGTGATTTTATGACAAGCTCCTGCTTCCGAAAATTACTGGATATTACTCTAAAAATAAAACATTACAGACAATTACCCCTTAAAATGGAACAAACCATTACATAAATTTGAAAGGTTATCTTGGATATGGGGGAGAGAGAGCTTATTTGAAGAACAAAATTGCCCATGTACATGAAAAAGCTCATTTCTGAGAAGAAATAGAAGAAACTGCTTCATGTTTTCTGAAATTCATTATGCTGATACTAATGACCAACCCAATACTGTATCATGTCCCAGAATCCCTGGAAAGAGTTACACAACGGGTGTCATAGGGAGAGGAAGGAAAAAACATTATGAGTGAAAGATATTTATTTTTTTTAGAATGTGATATTGGGAAGTTATTTGGGATAGAAATTTAGTACAAATAATCTAAAGTAGAAGTATGGCTATTATAATTGCAAGGGAAGAAATATAATAAAGCCTTAGGGAAATCAGTGAACAGAAAAAAATAATCAGTAACAGTAATTATAAAATCCAAGTGTCATTCATATGTATTGACTAGTTTCTTCCTCCTATTGAACTTATTAAGAGGATTCTATTATAATCTCCACTTCACAGGTGGGGAAAACACCTGATAAAAATAGCAATGCTGAGATTTGAATCATAGTGATTTGGCTGTAGAGTCCAAACTCGTAACCATGACACCGTGTTGCTTCTCATGTCTTAAAGTCAGATACAAAGGGATATGTTAAATATTACACTCTACCACTGATCCCCAAAGTATAGGTGAATCAGTACCTCCTGATAATTCAGGAACAGAAACTCACAATGTTGTATAAATGAAAACTAAGTCTTAGAGATCTTTCGACATGCCCCCAATGATGTAAGATTTTTTGATTCCTAATTGTAGGTGTCTTCCAAAGCCATGGTTCCTCATTTGGCAAATATATATGGAATAACTCTGAAAGTCTTGTCCCTGTGTTGACAGTGAGTGATAAATGGCTTAGCAGAATAAGTGCAAGGCCTTGTGGGATCGCTAAGGGATAACCTCCACCCTGGGCATCATAGAGAGGGGAGCTTCCTTGAGATCTGAGGCTAAAGAGTATCTCTCTGAATGAAAACATAAGAAGAAGGGAAGGGATGTGAAGACCTTTTAAGGCAGAAGAAACTACATGCAGAAGAGCCTGGAAGAGAAAAATCCTGCTTTCAAGGAACTTAAAGAAGTCATATATGGATGGATGAGTTACACATTTCCAGAATGAGGCATTATCACCAATTTCAATGGAAAAAATAAATTGGGATGAGACCACACAACACCATGCAGTCTACATTAGGAAGATTAAATAGATTAAGCTATTTTTAAAGTTAAAGTTAGAGCAAGACCTCTAGCTAGCATGGCTCTGCCATCTCCCACATCCCACTCCACTTCTCCACTGCACCACCCTTACCACCAGAGAAGAACCAGACAAAACTAAATGACTGAGATCTGCACAGGGGCTGAAAGGAGGAGGACGAAGCCAGCCAGCCAAGACATGAAGGGAGAAGACGGAAGAAAGAATGTGTCCAAAAGGAGTTTGCTCCCCAAGAAGGCAAATGACTACAGGGTGAATCTGAGAGATGAAATCAAAGACTTATCATGGTGTGCTGAAACCAGCTAGCAAGAGCTACGTGTTAAATTTTCAAAGATTTTGTGAGCTGGTTGTTAAATCAGATGAGTTGGGAGGTATTTACACTGAACATCGGCACATACTATAAAACAAGGCTATTCTTTTTGGAGACCTGGTTTACCAGTACACTGCTGCCTATACTCGGAGGATTTGGTGTCATTATCGTTGTTAGAGAGAAATAAGTACAATAATATAAAGAATAAAATGAAGAAGACATTTCTGAAACTGGCCATTTCTCTATGGGTTCTTTATGTATGGGAAAGAGTAACAAAAACCTGAAATAATAAACCATGGTGTATTTTATTGGCCCCCGTGTTGGTTTGACCCACTGACAGTGAAGGTAAATACTGCACTTGATAAACTCTTATATCTGTGGGTTTCTATCCATGTTTGTAGATATACAGTTATATAAAATGTATTAAATAAAAGCAATATATTTGCTTAAGAAAGGCAGTAAGAAATTTCATCTGTGGATCATATCAATGCCCTCAACATCCTAAAAGTAAATACAGTTATGAGTTACTAGCCTTGGTAACTAATTATACAGAGATTTTAACCTGGATCCACGGATGAGCTGCTAGGGGATCCATGAATCCTCTATGATTTATGCAAAATGTGTTGTTATTTGCATTTTCCTAAGGAGAGGGCCCACAGCTTCTGATCCAAAATCAGATTTAGAACCAGTAACTTAGAGACTTATCTTAAGGTAAACTGGTGGGCTAAGTTGGCAATTACAACTAACTTATAATACTTTTCATTCTATTGATTGTCTCCTAGCATGAAAAGAATTATAAGTTAGTTGTAATTGCCAACTTTATTTGTTTCTGAGGATTAATAACAGACAGTAGAAGTAAAAGGCAGTGACTTTGGAAAGAAGAAAAATAATGCTGGGCAAAAAAATAAAGCGGAGTGACCATATATCACATTTATAAAAACTTTTGATTGGACCTAGACTGATAAGAACACTTTAAAAACAAAGATCAAACTTTGGAGGGAAGAAATGCATTCTCCAACCAAAAAAGAGGATAAGGAAGAGGATACACGTTTTCCAAAAATTCCCAAACAAGAATTTTAGTCTTATATCCTTAAAATATTGGATACACTAAAATAATGTATCACTAAAGACTGAACAAATTAAAGATACATGTCAAAATACTGTATTCGTATACTCAATATCACTAAAGGGGAGATTAACTTCATGGTCATATCAGTGGACAAGAAAGAGAAGCAGTTGTATCTGTCTCCAAAAAGAGGTTTAGGTGACACATGTGCCCATTCTAACATGCTCCGGAATTTTCCTTTTAGTTGTGCGCTTCAACATGGTGAGCAGTTAAATATAGATCATTAGTCAGTGCATGTTTAATTACACATCGGTATTTCTTCAAGATTAAAAATGTCTGCAATTCAATTATCACCACAGAGCAGGTCCCATTTTCCACTCATTCAGCTTGGAACAATGTAGTCACAAAACACATTGTCATAGATTAAAATCTGTTTGATAGTACTCCACGGAGCTGATTTCAAAGGGGGAAAAATACACCTGCTTCACATCTCAGGGAGAATAAAACCTACTGCTTTCTATCCTTCCGCATTCATGTGGATTCAAGAGCACAGTCATGACCCACTCAGAGCCCCTTTTCTCCATCGCACAGTCTCAATTTTCACACAGCCAGCCTTTCAAATCAAGTTATACAAAATGGCTAATCTTTCATTTAAATGATCTCAACTCTGGTTTTGAGGTCCTGTCCTTACACATAAGTAGATCATCTACAGAGAATTGGATCATTGCACACAGCTACCAACACAACACCACACTGAAAAAAACCCTACGTGATCCTTGACTGAGAAAGACCATTCCTCAGGGGAAAGGAAGAAAGGCTGTGTTTAAGTTCTCTGTTTAAGGGAGAAGACCCAGAAAGACAATTTAAAACATATAAGAGGTGCTTGGAATAATTTATTTGATTACACATACTGCAAGTATTTTCCTTCATGTTTTTGTAATGAACCTGATCATGAAAAAACAAATTTACATCTGTTTCCGGTGTCATTATGGGCCGAGTTCATTTGGTGCAGAAAACCTACTGTTTAATTGCTTAATTTTAAATTTGGCTAGTAGAATACATACTGAAACATTACCCTTTTAATTATGTTAATTTATAATTGAAAAGCTAAATTTACAAAGGCAATAACATTAATTATTTACTTGCCCATTAAAGCTGAATATATATTACCAAGTTAATTGGTTTCATAAGTCTGCCAAAAAGTTAAAAACAAGTTTGTTCGCTGATTTATATGGAAAAGGTACAAATATTCTCAGCAGGTTACTTGTTTTTTATTGGATTACATGTGTAAAATACTTTATCTAAATAATACTCCACATTATCTTCTTCATTCCTGGGTTAAAACACATTTTAAAGAAGAAAGGAATAGAGGCAATTAACATTTATTCAACGCTTATTCTGCATCATACTTTACATGCATTATCTCATTTAATCCCAGAACTGAATAGAAACTAAATAGCATTACCTCCTTTTTGCAGATGAAGAAATGAATGTTCAGAAAGATTTTAAAAATTTGCCAAAGCAAGAAGCAAAACAATCAATCACATCCAGGACTTGCTCTAGAAACAACCAAGATCTTACCACTTAGCTATTCTATTTTAATACCTGTTATTCACAGTAGACTGAATGCTTGCTGACTTAATATGATTCCCCAAGGAGAAGACTTGCTTTAATGTCAAAATCAAACTCTCTAATGAAAAATTTACTCATAATCCCATTTGGATATTGGCAGAAAAAATAACCAGAGAACACAATCAAAAGCATAGAAGTCACAGATTAATATATACCCCAGTGACCTAAAACCAGAATAATGCAAAGGAAAAAGTCCAGTAAATACACTTGAACCTTATCTGTAAAGTGGAATTCAATATTAGGCATGTTCCTCTTAGACTGAAACTCAACAAGGGAACTTACAAATTAAAGATTATAATGCCCATATTACTACCCTCTAGGGCATATTGTGAAAATAAAATGTAAAGTGGGATAAGAAAGAGCTATGAAAAATATCAAACATTATGAAAATCCAAGTTTGTACAATTAGTATAAGATTGTTTTGTACCTAAATAATTCCCATGGAATTCACTCTGTATTTATGTGGAGACTATAATTTAGCTATATGCTCATATAAGTAGAAAGACATAAAATTTCTCTAAAGTTTAGTCATTATTTTGTCCAAAGAAAAATTTCATTAATATCTAACCTTAACAAGGGACAATTAGCAGTCTTTAATTAATACTCAATAAAAATGTTACGAAATAAGAATGCATTCTAAAGGGCTTGGGTCATTGTATTCATTAATATTTTATGCAAGTTTTTTTTATACACAGAAAAAAACCCAAAATATTAGGCATGTATTTATGTATATACACTTTAAATAATACAACTAAATTGCTGATGGTTATAGAGTAATTAGAGTCCTATTAACCCGTAATGAAAAGTGAATTTGTGCATTTTCTGAGAGAGATTTTCATTATATGCTGAATGTTTGCAAGTCTACTGGGAAGTCAAACAGTCCACCACAGGTGACTCCCTGAGATATTTTGAAATGTGGCCGCATGATTTTAGAGATTTTCTATAGTAGTTCCAGACCTATTGTATCATAATAATTATCTCTAAGATTGCCACAAATACTTCATATGCCGTTCATTATGATGGTGTTTTGCTGAGGGCTGGGGTCTGAACCCATCAGTGTAGGTTCAAATTGCAATTTGGTTCTTTTTTATTCAATATTTAAGTAATATATTATTATTCTGTGAGAATACACATGCTATTTCTAAATAGAGGGAAAGGCCATGTACATTTTTATATCTCTTACATCATTAAAATGGAAATACTTAATTTTTTATTGTGTTAAACTAAAAAATGACATGAATCAATGTATACAGCATTTACTTAGGGCCTACTAAGTACTAAAATTATTTTTGAATCTTCAGATCACAAACAAAACAGTTCTTTGTAATATCAAAATAAGTTATTGCTACCATCCACAGCAGAATAACGTTATTCAGCATCAGAATTGGCCATCACATCTTATGGGCCAATCTTTCATTTTATTTATGATGTCTTGGATAGAGTGGGGGATTTACACCTTATTTTTTATCCAACTCTGATAAGTATGCTGACATCAAGAAAATCTGGATTTGCAATAGCAGTAAAATTTTGAGTTTCAACTACAAGTAGCTAAAATTTAACAAATCTAGAAAATCCAATTCAATTAATGACTCTTGTATATTGTTAGGAATTACACAAAAACCTTGTAATGAATTAAAAAGTTAAAGCAGTAGATACGGCCTTTGGATAAACTGTTAAATCACTTTTTACTTGTTAAAACATGTAGAGCACTGGTGGAAAATACCATTTAATCCAACATGGTTTTGCCTCTGTTGTACTACAAACATTTATAAGAGGAGACTGTGACAGAGTGGGAAAAAATAAACATATGTACTAGTGGGCTTTCCTTGAGTTTCTGGAAGAAATGTTATTTAAAAGCTTATGTACTACCCTGTATAAACTACAACTGCCTTATGAAAGAGAAACAGAACAAATGGTCTGTTTTTCTGGACGAAGCACCGGCATCGCAGAGGATTCACAGAACTAAATGTCATATGCTAAGCAAACAAATATCAACACCGGTTTACATGTTTGAGCTCTGAAACACTTCTCAGAAACTGCTAGAACCTGGATTCATACATCAAGTGGCTTGAGTCATCAAACACCTCACGATATATAGAACTATTTTGCTAAAGAAAGACATTTGGATAATAGACTTCTCCGATAGGAAGAATCAAATCTGTGAAGCAATTTTTAAGAACTGCTGATGAATCCCAGGCAAACAAATAATGTTCTTTCCAGCGTATTACACATTCTCCCACATGAAAGCGCAATCAAGAAATCTTTATAGTCGGAAACCAGGGTGAAATGGAAGGTGGGGTAAACATTTTGATACATTAGCAACCCTCTAATTTTCTTCTACTTTAGGCTATCAAGAAAAGTTGCCAAATATATATATATATTTTTAATTTGGGTCACAGAAATTAAAAAAAGAAAACTTTTCTATTTCTGTAACATTTATTCCATATTTATTGAACATGAGCTAGGACTATTCGAAGACTTAGTAATAACAGACCTATGGATATGAGGAGAAATAAAAATGCTATGAGGTTGTAAGGTCACATTATTTGCACCACAGGTAACACCAACCCACAGTTTCTCATTCAGAGAGGGAGACAGAGACAGAAAGTGAGACACCAGTGAATGGATCATCCTATACATTTATAAAAATTATAATTTAATTAAAAAAAAGTATGGTTCTACTCTAAAATTATCCTTGGATCTTTTTTTATCCATTACATTTATTATCTGACTTTCAAAAAGTCTCTAAAACATAGGATTTCCCTATAGTTTGAGTTTCAGCCAGAAACTACAATATCTTAAAGTAAATACACACCACACCCCCCTCCCTCCCCCCAAAAAAGGGAGAGGAATAAAAACAAACTGGTGAAAGGTACTTCTATATAATTAATTAAAGTACTTTTACTTAAAAGGCACGTGGTATACTTCAAAAACTTTCATTTGCAAATATAAAAGCTATAAACAATCATTAGTAACTAAAAAAAGAAATAAGAAATCATCAGAGAATTTCTCTAGTTAAGGCAAAGGTAGACGCATACTCTGAGCATCGTTTCTGCGCTAAAACAAGATACCCTGCACCAGACGCACAGCTTCACCTGGCTTTTCACATTTTCCTATTTCACTCATGACATACTCCTGAAGAGCCTACATGAAAGAACAGATTTCGCTATGTGGACCTACATAAGTTTCTCCCTGTGGACCCTAAACTGATTAGCTAGAAACGCACATGCTGTGTCACAGGAAAATGTCCTTAACAGGCCAGTGCATCATTTGAAATCCATTTTTCTGAAAGCAGTTAAGATTTTTACCTCTAAAATCAAGGTAGATTGTGGTAATCTTTGTCCTATCTACTACTGTACATGCTTCTTTGGAAAAAAAAAGACATTCAAAGAATTTCTTTAAAAAAAAAATCTCTCAATCACCAGCAGTCCTTTATATGCCCCTCCTTCTCTCAATATTTATCGTTTTAAAGGCTGGAATTTTGATCTAACAGGCATGATTGAAGAAAAGCACTACTGTAATAGGAACAAAGATATCAAATAATTAGATACCAAAATGATAACCATTCTTGGATTTCTAATAACAAAAAGAATAGCTTCTATAAAAATAAAGATGCCTAATGTTGCCCATCTTATTCTAAAGTAAATTTTAAAAGAAACACACATTCATACATATGCATATTAGAGACATCTACTGATATGTTGGAAATGTTTCCCATCCCCTTGATAATGGTTAATGCTTTGACACTCCCAAGAGACAACACTCTGATAAAGTATAAAAACCATATTCCTTTTCATGCCTTTTCTGTTTTAAATCAAATCTATTCATTGTTGGCTTCCTGGAGGCATTAAGACAGAATGAGTGGTTTCTTTTTTGGCTCTAGATTGATCAACATGCAAACTAAGTTAGAACATTACTTAACCCAACAACACTCTCCTATAAACAACAATTGTTTTAGATTTTTTTCCCCCTTATTTATTTGCCAGTAATATGTCGATGCATCATTGGAGACTGCTCTGCGCCAATATGGGGTTGTGCAGATTAGAGGTAAATGGAGAGTCAAACATACTCTCCATAGTCTGTTACATATATGTATATATGTATTTATCTGTGAAACAAAATATTCTTGTGAAAATCTTTACCTCATAGAAAAGTATAATGGAAAAATTAAGAACTTTTCTAATGCATATACTAATGTAAATAATAGGTGGGCATATCAGTTATCTATTGCTATATAACAAATTACTATAGACAGTGGCTTTAACACACATTATCTCACAATTTTTATGAGTTAGGGATCTGGGCACAGTTTAGCTGGATCTTCTGAGTCAGCATCTTCTACAAGGCTTCTACAAGGCTGTAATTAAGATGTTGATCAGAGTTTGGGTCTCATCTGACACCCAGATAGGGTAGGATCCACTGCCAAGCTCATATGGTTGTTGTCAGGATTCAGTTCCTTGCAGACTATTGGAATTCTTTGCCATGTACAGCTCTCTACATATGGAAGTTTGCTGCATTGAGGCCATCAAAGGACAGTCAATACAGGAAGTCTGCTAGCAAGACTAAAGTTATAATTTCTTGTATCTTAATATTTGTAGTGACATCCCATCACCTTAGACATACACTAATGTTTAGAAACAAGTCACTAGGCCAGCCATACTTAAGAGAATTCTACACAGGATGTGGATACTGGGATTGGGATCAAGAGGAAGAGATCTTAGATCTTCATGTCCTAGTGAATATATAAACAAATACAGAAGTTCATTTTCCACATACACTTTGGCAACTCTGATTTATTTACTTACTATACTATGGCCATCCTCCCATTCTAGTACAGATAGATCTACTTTATTCCTTTGAATAGCCATGTAGTGTTCACTTTATATATTTAGCTAGCTTCCTATACCATATCTTTTCAAATGTCTCCATTTCTCCTGGGCTTTTTATGTATAGCCCCGAGATAATGCTACTTAAAAGTAGGAAAGTTAAAGAGACCAAAATAGAAGTAAAGTTTCCACGCTTCATTTGAAGTAGCAAAATTTTGGTAATAGTAAACTGTTAAAAGTCTTTTTTTTTTCTGGATATAGCAATACACAGAGCAACAACTACAAAAACTATATAAAAGATATACTCAAACACACTATCAAGATAAAATCCTGAAGGAAAAAAGTTCAACTAACTTGTAGGAAAGCAAAAAAGAAAAAAAAAAAGGCAACACAGGGAACACATGAAAATAATACAAAGGCATACTTAAACACTAATGTATTAATTTTTTGAAAGTTTCTATGTATTTTTTCAACAGCTTTAAGGTATAATTCACATACTATTAATTTTAATCTTTTAACGTGACTACTAGTATATTCAGAGTTGCATATTCATTCTAAAATCAATTTTTAAGTACATTCAATATATTCATTATCCCTCAAAATAACTCCAGACCACCTGGCTCTTGTTCCCCCAAATCCCCATTCTCTCAAGTCCTAGGCAACCATTAATCATTCTGTATCTATAGATTTTCCTTTTCTGGAAATTTCATATAAATGGACTTGTGCAATATGTCATCCTTTGTGACGGCTTCTCTCATTCAGCATATTGTTTTCAAAGTTCATCCATGTTGCAGTACACATCGGTACTTCATTTCTTTTCACTGTCAAATAATATTCCATTGAGCAAATGTACATTTTATTCACCAAACAACAGAACCTTAGAATATGTAAGACAAAAAATTGATAGAGTTGAAAGGAGAAATGGACACATCTACAATTATAGCATTCAGCAACTCTCTCAATAATTTATATAGATATAGAACAGAAAAAAAATGGAAAGGGTATAGAAAAATGCAAACAACATATTATTAATTGACAAATATAGAATACTTCATCCAAAAACGCTAACATTAAAAATGAGGGAAGGTTTCAAGTCAATAACAATTTCCTATGACAAGAATGTAGAAAAAAGAGCAAAATAAGCTCAAGAAAAACAGAAGGAAACAATAAAGAGCAAAAATCAATGAGACTGAAAACAGAAAAACAATTGAGAAAAGTGAACAAAAAGCTGATTCTTCGAGTAAATTGATAAAATAAATAAACCTCTAACAAAACCAATAATGTAAAAATGGAGAAAATGCAAAACACCAATATCAGGATTAAAATAAGGAATATCATTATAGATACTGTGGCAATTAAAAAGAGAAGGGGATACTACAAACAACTTTATACTCTTTGACAACTTAGAAGAAATGGATCAATATGTGGAAAATCAGAAACTACCTAGAGCAGGCAGAATAATGGACCTGCCAAAATGTCGACATTCTAATCCTGGGAAACTGTAGGTATGTTGTGTTATATGCCAAAAGGAACTTTTCACGGATAATTAAGATGACCAGTCTTGAGATAGTGCATCACAGATTATCGAGATGGGCCCAATCTAATCACACAAATTTGTAAAGTGGAAAACCTTTCTCAGCTGTGGTCACAGCACCAGAAAGATGGTAGCATGAGAAAGATCCAGCCCTCTGTTGCTGATTATGCAGATGGAGGAATGGGGACATGAGCCAAGGAAAGCAAGCATGCTCTAGAGGCTAAAAAATGCAAGGAAATATATTGTTCCCTAGTCCTCTAGAAAGGAATGCAGCCCTGCCAACGCATTGATCTGAGCCCAGAAAGACACACATCACACTTCTGACCTGTATGTAGAATTGTAATATAGATTTCTGTTGTTTTAAACCACTAAATTTGTGGTAATTGTTACATCAGAATAGCAAACTAATATACTACCAAAACACAAGCAAGATGAAATAGACTATCTGAATAGCCCTAAATAAATTGAATACATAATTCAAAAGCTCCTAAAAAGATATCTCCAGGCACAGATCATTTCACTGAGAAACCTACCACATATTTAAAGACAAATACCAATTTCACACAATCTCTTCCAGAGAATAGATAAAGGAATACTTCTCAACTCATTTTATGAGGCCAGTGTAACCCTGATCCAAAACCAGACAGACAGTACAAAAAATAAAAAGAAAAAAATTCAAAACTACACATATCACTTATAAATTTAGATGCAAGAATCTTCAATAAAATATTAGCAAATCAACTCCGACAATATGTAAAAACAATTAACATACCATGACCAAGTGAGATTTATTTCAGGTATGCAAGGCAGATTCAATACAAAAAAAAAAAAAAAAGATGTAATCCATTATGTGAATAAGTTAAAGAAATATGATATGATCATACCAATTGACATAAAAAGCATTTGACAAAATCCAACGCAATTCCTCATTTTTTTAAAAAAGAAAAACTCTCAGAAAGTTAGGAACAAAGGGAAATCAACTTCATAAAGAGTATCTACAAAACCCATATTGAACATCACACTTACTGGTAAAAGACTGAATGCTTACTCCATAAGATTGAACATAGTACTAAATTTGTAGCTACTACAACAATGCATGGAGCAGAAATAAAAAACAGATCATAAAGGAAGAGAGAAAACCATCTTTATTTACATGGCATCAAAGTCTATGTAGAAAATCTCAAGAATCTATTCTAAGAAATCCTAGAATAAGTGAGTTCAGCAAGGTCATAGGTTATAGGATCTACACATAAAAATCAATTACATTTCTATATACTAAATTTACACACAGAAACTGAAATTAAACACACACCACCACCTACAATCAATCCAAAGACTATAAAATATCAACTGATATGGATAGTACCTGTATACTAAAAACTATAAAATGCTGATGAAAAAATTAAAGAAGCCTTAAATAAATGGGAAAACATACTGTATTCACGGACTGGAATAGTCAACATAGGAAGTGTTAAATTTTCCCAAATTCATCTACAGGTTTAAAGCAAAGCCTATCAAACTCCAAGAAAGTTTTTTTTTATAGACATAGACAAGTTTAGTATAAATTTTTTAAAAAAAGACTCTTGAGTATCTAAATCAATATTTACAAAGAAAAATGGAGCTTCAATAAGAGGAATTACTCTACCTATTAAGGTTTACGATATAGCTACAGATATCATAACGATGTGGTATTGCTGGAAAGGTAGACACATAGATTACCAGCAAAGAATAGAGGACTCAGAAACAGATCCATAAAAATAGCCTCAACTAATTTTTGACAAAAATACAAAACCAATTCAGGGAGGAAAGTTAGCCTTTTTAACAAATTTTACTGGAACAACTGACATCCATGGGCAAAAACTGAAACTTGACCTAAATCTCACACCTTACACAAAAATTAACTCGAAATGGATAATAGACTGAAATGCAAAACAAATCTGTAAAACTTTCAGGAAAAAAGAGAAAATCTTTGACGTCTAGGACTAGGAAAGAGTTCTTAAACTTGATACCAAAATTATATGCCATAAAAGGAAAATCAGTAAACTGGGCCTCATTAAAATTAACAACTTTAGCTCTGTGATTCCATGCAAAGAAGATTGAAAGACATGCTACAAAGACAAAGTATTTGTAAATTACGTATCCAACAAAAGACTAATATCTTGAATATATACAAAGATCTCCTAATTCAATAGTGAAAATGAAGATTACTCTCAGAGCTCCTGGAAAGAGAAACAAAAACAAGAACAAAAATAGCAGTGAAAGAGAGAGGAAAACAAAACAAAACTGCTATATCAAGGTGGAGACACATGGAGGAAGGAAGAAAACATATAAAAAGAAACCTGTGAATTTTGAAGCAACCAAAACAAAATAGGAATGGGAGAGAATTACCTCTCCAATTTCCCATGGGATATAAATCTCTCCTCTTGTCAGTAAGCTGACCACAAAAAAAGTAGTTCTGGCCATTCTTGCAGTTTATTCCAAAACAAAGAAAAAATAAATTTTACTGGTCTATAATATTTTACAAATCAAAAGAACAAATCTGGAAAAGGTTCCAGGTTTTGAAATGATGAAACAGATCAGTTTAGGATTCCGTCTGTGTGGAAGCCCCAAAACCTATGAATAGCTTTTGAATTGCTATTCAGATTGTCATCACAGCAGTTTAAATCTGGAGATGAGTTGCAGGTTGAAAATGATGGAAATGAAGATGATCCCATGAACTACTGAAATTATTCTGGCCAGCCAAGAGATCTCATAGACTCTGCCTCTTTGAGATTTTTCTCTATCAAACATTTTGTACTGTTCTTACTACTATCACCCAAATACCCAACTTAAACAGCTCATACTTGGAATATTACAAAGTGCTCTTAATAGATTATCCTGATTATCATTTTTTTCTACCCATCAAAATCCATCAGAAATTCTAGTGTCATATTACAATTTTATATCAGAATTTATTCACCTCTTTATTCAACAACCTTTAGATAGGTTAATTCCAAGCCTTGAGACTCCTGGTGTTCCTGGTCCCTCAATCTGACCCCCAAAATAACAATCCACTCTGACCTCCATCACCTCCTTATATTCAGTCTTGTTCACACAACAAAATCTTCTGTGCATACTGTGCTAGGTGCTTGGGCTACAGCTGAGATACACAGGGTCACTGTACCTCATGTAATTTACATTACCATCGCAGGAGACAAACAATAAATAAGTAAATAATTACATAAACCAGACAATTTCAGATAGCCAAGGCCATCAAGAAAATAAGTCAGTTTGTTCACTACCATCCTTCAACTCCTCCTCATTCTCATCTCAGGCTGTTAACACAGTCTCTCTTCTATCTATTTACCTGAATTCAACTCACCCTTCATGACCTAGTGAAGTTTTCTTTCTTCCATGAAATGTCTCCTGAAACCTTGCCCTTCTAAACCCTAGTCCTCTGTAACACCTCTCTCCTCTAAGGTGTTTCACATTTCAAGTCATGCTCCAGTTTCTGAAAAGCTCTTTTTGCTGAACACGTGGGACCTGCAAGTAAGGAGTTCAATGAAGAAAAACACTATGGCTAGAAGCTCAGGTGAAACTGAATGCCTTCTCTTGTTATATTTCTATGTCGTATCTCGTTTATGCATTTAGACGGTAATGCTCTTAAAGGGTAGAGAGCATAGCCCATATTCTCTTGCATTTTTCATGGAACTAAGCATCCAAGAACTGGGTCTCTAACTCTTACACCCAATTACTCTGTCCAAGAATAAAAAACAGAGATCGTGGGTGATAGTGAGAAGTAAGGAACGTGAGATCAGATGAGATACAAGAGCTAGGCCATCTCATTCTAAATTTGCCATCTACTCCCTTCTGAAATTTTCTACAAGCCAGGCTCTTTCATTTCCTTTATGAAATTAGGAAAAAAAGAGAAGATGGGACTCATTATGGCTATATCCTGTAGAATTTTACAGTTTAAGAAGCATTTCAGACTACTTCCTGGTGGAAAGGAAGGTTGAAAAAAGACTATTGGTTGAACATCTGTTACAATGAGCTTTTTTTTTATTAAGGTCTAATTGACATAACACTTATCAGTTTTAGGTGTACAACATATGATTCAATATTTATCAACAATATCTCTAAAGAAAGACTTCTAAGAATTAATAAAAATTGAAAATGCCTGGAATAGGTATTAATCAAATACTTTCAGCTGCAAGTTTCTATAATCAAAGTTATTCTACAACTCATTTTGACATAGTTTGGAAGAGTATACTAACACATATCCCCAAATTTGTCAGATAACCAATTAGATATTTCTCGCCTTTGTTTCTTAGTTTTCTTTTACAGAAAAAAAAAAAAAAATCTGTCCTGCTCCCAGTTTTCTATTTCTAAACAATTATTTAACTGCAGTTATGTATTGTCCTACTACCACCTGGTGTGGCTCAAATTTATACTGATTCCTACATTTTAACGCCATCCCCTGAAAGTAGCTTTATTTCTACTCAGGGGTTCAATTAATTAACATTCATACACTGAGTTCATTTTTAGATCTTTCTTTCCCATCCTTTAGGCATAAACTAAAGCTATGCGGACTCCTGGATCTCAAGATACCAGTTCTATTCTATGAATTTCAGTACATCCTTAAGCCAATCATATTGGGTTTCTCTGGTCCATGATAGCAGGGGGCAGTGTATGGATATGATAAGACACAGCTGTAGAGCACCTGTAATCTACCAAACATAACGCCAATGGTGCTGGCTGCCCCCAGCCTCAATTAAAAGGGCCTTATTTCCATGCAAATAAGGCCCTTTTACTTCTTCCATTGTGTATGATGAAAATAACACTTTCACACACTAGCACTTGAGTTCAGATGTGAGAAAATCATCTCTCTAGCTTTGCTGTTCTGAGGAAAGATTTAGTTCAACCTAACTAGAGACAGGCCTAAACAAAAGAGTAAATACTAAAAGAAATCAGAAAGCAAGCCTATAGGAAGCAGTACAGGACCTAACAGATTTAATTAACTGTCTCTTTTCCAGTTATATTTTTTATTTATTTTGGTTTCAGGTTTTTAACTCTAGGGTCCTCAGCTAAAGGCTAAGGCTTATGTTCTCCTAGCCTTGAAGAATAATAGAGATTAGGGACAGTCTATATAGTTTGAAAAATATGAACCCTTTGAAAATTTTAGCAAGAAAAGGTGCATTTTTTTTTTCAGGAACTATAATTCTTATAGATACATTTTTAATAGAATATTTTATTTTTTACTGATAGTGACCATGAAAATTAAAAATGTGTTGATAAGACCAGTGCTCTGGTTTAGGTGAGGATGAAGCCTTGAAATGAACAGATTTAAAATCAATGCTTCTGGGAGTCCAGATACAGAGGAGAAACACAGGGCACCAGGTGAGCCAGTGGTAGGAGCTGGCAACGTTAGACTGACGTGGCACATGGAGTCAGCACACTTCCCAGCAGTCCTTTCTAGGGCTTTATTTGGCTTATCAGAAAAACACAGTGACATCAATTTCTACTACTTCAATTAAACATATTTTAGCATCATAATTCTTATATGTTAGTCTTTCATTTTTCAATACAAAAAAATTTTTTCTAGCCCAGTCTTTATACTTATAACACTCAGATTGTATCTATTAAGACTCAAACAGATGTTCTCAGGCTACACTCGAGTTCACTTTGAATTCATCCTGTTGCTCCCGACTCTACACAGACTTGCAGATCTTATCCCCTATTTCTATTCATTAAACCAGTATGTATTCCAGCTAATGATGCGATATAATTTTCCTGACCAGCACCCATTCTCCATCCAACCAGTCCCATCATTTCAGCGCCCAACAAGTCTCTTACGTAAAACTGCATAAAAAGAAATAAAAAACCTAAGTATTTGAAGGACCTTAGATACCATCCAAATAATCCTCTCTTCTACCATAATCCTCTCTTCTACAGACCTCTAGCCTATCCTTTGAGCTGTTCCAAACCTTCTGTACAACCCTGTGATCCAAAAAAATATTTTTCATAGAAATAAGAAATATTACTGGATTTCAATTCTCATCAGCTTATATTTCTGCTAAAGATTTTTCGACAGCTACCTCACTGCACAGTGATTTAAAGCCACATTACTGAGCATGGTACTCCAGGCTTTCTAGCATCTGACCCCGGATTTCCCACAAATCCTAAAGTTCCATCGCCATTCCTGCCCACTTATATTCCAGACAGTAACTTACGTAGGCAGTTGGATTGTTCAATGCTCCAAAAATTAAACTTTTAAAGTTGCTTAAACAAAAAGCCCAGGCTAATATTTCAGGATAATTATTCTGTAACAAGAGTTTCTATTTATACAGGGTTTTATTCATTAACTCTTGGGAAAATATATGACCTGAACAGTTTTGTAACAACCACGTGCATAAAGATAACTGATGGTCTGAGACTATCTCAGCACTCCTTTGGGAAAAAGAGTCAAATATGAGGTCCATTAACAGCTAAAAAGAAGAAAGAGGAATATAAGATAAAAAGCCAGTGAAGTGGGAAATATTCATAGATTTCATGCGGATATTTTATTTTCTACTTAGAACCATGAAAACAACTTGTACTTACTGAATGTGTACTGTTCTCAGGGACTATCCACCTAAGCCTGTGGAGTAGACTTATTGTTTCTTTGGTTTACAAATTGAGAAATTCAAGTTTAAAGAAGGCAGATGCATGTATGAAGACAGCCAAGTCCAGGTGATGCTCCATCTAGCAGAGTATGATGTTTGCTGCAAGCTTGGATTTCTAAGGCACCTTTTCTGACAAAAGTTTAAAATAGTTTGACTCAGATTCCGCAAACCTTTCTCCCCCACCTCTCAAGTCCTTAGTTCTAAGGGCTGCGTCCTCAAAATGGACTCCAAAGCCTCTTCTCACAGTGTAAACTTCCTTAGCAAAGGAAGGAGCTAAATAAATTAGCCTTCCCTTTCCGGTTTCTTTTCTCTCTGCTGGGAAACTACCTTCATTTAACTCACCTGTGTTCCTCTAGCCAGGGCTTGGTTTTGCTTTGTTAAGTGTAGTTATTTTCAGCTGGGCCAATAATCAGTGGACTCGCTCTCAAAAAAAAATTCTTGATTTTGAAAATAATACGCACATTTGTAGAAATTTGAACACTGAGGCATTACAAAGAAAATGAAACTCAGCTGTAACCAATGTTAACATTTTGCAGTATATACATACTTCTAATCTATACACAGGCAATCGATATTTATAAAATATTTTTTCTTATGGAAAATTTCAAAAAGATATAGACATAGCCAGATCAGTACAAAGAAATTCATTCACACATCACTCAGCACAATTAATAATTCATGGTCAATCTTATTTCATTTACGGTCCTACCAGTTTCCCCCTTCCTGAAGATTATTTTGAAGCCATCCAGACATCATATGATTATGACTAAAAAAATTCTATTATGTATTTTATAAAATAAATGTGCTTTTCATTAATCATAATCTAATACCACTGTTTCACCTATAAATTTAATACTTCATTCATATTAAATATCCACATTTAATGTTCATATTTCCAATTTCTCATGAATTTTTTAGGTTAATTATTTGAATCAGGATAACATTTAGATCCACATCTTGCTATGGATATGCATGCCTCCTACACCTTACCTCCTCAAAGTACAGTCATGGGGGCAGCACATTGGCCTCACCTGGAAGCTGGTTAGAAACGTAACCACCGCCTTCCCCCAACCTACCCCACTCCACCCCACCTCACCCAGACCCACTAAAGTAGAATCTGTATTAGAACAAGATCCCAGGTGATTTACATGCACATTAATTAAAGTTTGAGGCTCATTGGTTTTAAGTCTCTCTTAATCTATAGTTTTCCGCTTTCTCTCCCTTCATTTTCTTTTCTTCATAAATCTTTTTTAGAAGGAACTAGGTAGGTTGTCTCCTGGAGTTAATTTTATCCTGATGGTTGCTTAACATGCTCCTCTGTGTCCTATATTTAATATAAATGAAAAATTATTTCTAAAGTCTTGATCAGAATCACGTTCGATTTGTGGGGCAGGAAGGAATATATCATAGGTGGTGGTGCCTTCTTCTACCAAGAGGCACATAATGTCTGGTTGCCTCTTTTTGTGATATTAGCAACCTTAATGATCATTCTTTAGATCTGTTATTTCATTAGGCATAACAAAATAGTGATATTCTTTCTTCATGTATTACCTAAGCACTTCTAAAAGGAACATCTTTTCCATATTGACTATTTGATTCCTCTGAGGTAGCATCCATATAAGAAAAATAAAAGGACTGCATGATTCTTTCCCTTAATAGTTTTCAAGATAATAAATTGGTTCCCAATCATACTCCAAAGGTGACCAACAAGTTTTTAATCTTATTATTCTTAGATTTAAATATATTTGATAGTTTCCAATTGTGCTGTATTGGTTTAATATGATTTCAAATCTACCTGTTTTTGACTTAAGTTGTTTTAATTCACTTGTTATGACCAAAAAAAAAAGAAGTAGTTTTGATATATGAATGAAATAAGTCCTGCTGGATGTCATTATTCTCCATCTGCTGTCTTTGATGAACAGTCAGCAGCTCAGCTGCCAAGCCGCCCCACTGGGAGCTTATCCATGAGAAATTGTGGAGAAGCCACTATGGCAAGGGATAGTTAGACTATAAATATGAGAGCTGGTGAGGACTATTTGAGAGTTTCAGTTTGGGCAACGCAACTCTTTGCTAACCTAAAAATTCTCCAAACACCCTTGGGGCACTGGCTCCTGTCACGGCAAGGCACACCTGTCAACAGTGGTGATAAACCACACAGGGACCCAGGAAAGATAACAGCCGGCCTAACAACACAGGCATCTTCCTTTCTTAGCATATTTTCTTTTATAACAGGGGACTTTTACTTTTGCACTGACAACTAGAAATCAGCTCCTGGTTGGTCTCTGACTCTTCAGAGTGCCTACTGGTATAAAAAGTACATCTCATGTTAAATTTGGAGTTTATTCCTTCAGCTCCCCTTGCCTGAACAATAGCGTGATTAATCTGTCATTTGTTTAAAGTACATTATTTCTTTATTTGGCTTATTAAGAGC
>NW_011888811.1:10491164-10527723 GCF_000151845.1 Pteropus vampyrus
TTTAAAACTAGGTCGCTGTGACCAGTTGAACACATTCATATTTAAATCCATATTCAGCTACATGCAGAGATTTATCTTTAACATAATTTCTAATTGTCCCTGCTCTCAATGGGCTGCCTGGAGCATTAACTAAAAGGGGAGGTAGAATGATACTCTAGGGCCTTCAATAAATACGTTTCTAGTTTTCCCTGACGTCTTTTGAAAGAGATCCAACTTTGAAGAGTCCTGCATGGAAGTCAAAGACCCAAGTCACACCTTAATGAGGAACCATCTGTATAAGACATCTCTGCACAGTCTACCAGACACCACCATTTTGATATCCTTTAAGACAAAAAGAAAGAAAGAAGAAAAGAAATAGCCTAGGGGCTGAATCCTATGGGGGGAAATAGGTAAATGGAAGCTGGCACTGCTATGGGCAATGCATTGGAGAAAGGTTTTCCTCACTCATCACTGGAAGGAAGGTAAACATCTTGTAATTCTTCTAAGCACAGAACTCTTGTTTTAATTTATTCTTGACTCCCTCTCACATACAACAGGTGAAGAGAGAGAGAGTGGTCAAAATAGCTTCATTTTGAAATGTATTTATAAACCGAGTATGTGGAGGAGAAAAAAATAACAGGCATGTTAGACAGAGTTTTCTAGTTTAAACTACGTATTAGAGAAAGGATCTGGCCCAGCTGCACAGTTTGAATCTATTTTAAGAAAAAGAAAAGTCCAGGTTCCTCCTTTGTATATTTATAACATAACAGAGAATTATAAACACTGTAAATTAGAATCATTGACTAGTTAATATTCATGTGAGAAACAAAAATACTATTTGGAAATCAGAAAATTGAAACAAAATGGAAGAAAAAATATGGACAAGTATATGAAAAAGAAAGGTCTTTGAAAATGCATTAATGTTGTGGTCAAATAAAGACAAAGTTTTGTCAAAAGATGTTTGAAATATTCAAATACAGAGAACTTATGTTACCCTAGAATCCAAACATCCAGACATTTGGAGTTACACTTCACTTTCAGGAGAAAAAATTAATAGGATCATCAGATTATGGTCCTGAACATTTTGAAGCCTCCAGAACCTCTTCAAGATCTAGACTTATAGTTCCAATTTCCTCCTTGACATCATCCCCTAGATATATCAAAGGCATCTGGTATTTCACACGAGCAAACTGAAGACCTGATTTCCTTTTGCAAGCTGGACGGTTTTCAGTATTCCCTCATCTCAGCAAACAGCCCTGATATTTACCAAGATACTTCAGTCAGAAACTCAGGAGTCAGGGCCAACTTCACGGTGTGTGACCAGTCACACAGAGACCCATGCTCAGAAGGTTCCTGCACTTGGAATTTAATACAGTGTGGTTGTCGTCTTGAATTTCTTAATTTGTTTTTCCTATTTGCTTTTTATTATGAAGTCCCATGGAACAATGGAGCAAGGCAGAGCTTGGAACTTTGGTTCACATGTGGTCCTGCCTTCTATCACCTCTCTGCCTCACAGGACAGGTTCTCAGCCTCCTGTTCCCTGTCTCCTGGCATCCTGAGCCTCACATAGTCTATTCCTCCCTGTCACTGCTGAGTGACAGCGGCTGCTCTCTGCTCAGAATGGTGACTAGGTCACGTTGGTGGCAGACAGAGGTGCTGCATTGTACAGCAGCCCTTTGCAGTATAATGTACAAAGTACAGGTGCATGGAGGGTGAAGGCTGAGCACACACCGCCACTGGTGCCTCATCAGGGCAGAGCAGCGGCTATCACTGCTGTGAGCTGCCAGTGCCACAATGCATTCCCTGGCTACCTGGTGATGGAAGCTTCTTGCCTACCCCCATCCAGGTGCCAAGTGTATCCTGGTACAGAGGCTAAAATAACCTTGGGGGTTGCCTATTCATGCTGATTGAAGCAGTGAGCCTGTGATAAGGGAAGACTGACTTCCCAGTCCCCAATGAGGGCATAGCACATGAAAGGCCATGTGAGAACACAGCAAGTAAGTGGCCATCTAGAAGACAGAAAGAGAGCTGTCACCAGAAAGTAACCCTGCCAGACCTTGCTCTGGGACTTGCAGCCTTTAGAACTGTAAGAAAATAAAACTCCTGTTGCGTACCTAGTCTCTGATGTTTTATTATGCCAGCAGGAGCTGAGTAAGACGGCCCGATGCATGTGCAGTCCTGAACTGGGGACTGATTTAGGCAAACCAGCTTTAATTTTTGAGTAAGTTAGGAAAATCTGAATTACATCTAGGTATTAGACGAGATGAAAATATATTGAAATGGAAAAGTGAAGACTATGAACTGAAAATACACAGATTACAAAATATGTATAGTATTAGCTCATATAATAACATAAAACTGTATGTATAAATATGCACATATATGTGTATGTGTATATATATATTATAGCTGGAAAAATATACGCTAAGGTATTATAGTTTGGATCTTTCAGTGGTAGGAATATGGTTAATTTTTAATTTTGTCTGTCTGTATTCACTAATTTTCTACATACATATACTGCTTCCAAACCACAAAATATTATTTTAAAAAACTGATGCCAACTCATTTAGGAAAGGAAAAAACCCTGTCATTTTATAGAATGATCCTGATCTTCTTCATACCTTACACTGAACTGTTTCTATTGTTCCATGTTTCCCCCAGTGAACCAGCCAAAATTATGATCACTTAGCTGTCAGTAAAGAGAGCTGCTAATAGATACTCTGCCTCATAAGAAAGAAAATGCAACAAGTATCATTTGTCTATTGCTCAATTGCCTACTGAGTCCCAAGCTTCCATTCATTTATAGTTGAAGCAACTCATGATTTAATCTAATTCAAATAAAACTTGCCGGGTGAATTAAGCTATCTTTCTTACAAAAGTATTCCTCTAAATATTAAAAAGTATGTAATACCATCTTCTGATCTGACATGAAAATATTTAGGAAACTATTAGACATGGTAGTAGAAGGGCATAACTGAAATGTTAAGTTTTAATTTTATTCTATCAGCGGCCTTCACTGAGCATCTAATGTGTTCATAGCTCGAGGTTGGAACACTCTACTCACTCTCACCTGAAATGTTCTATTCTTTCTTTCTCACCAATTATCTGAATTTTACTTTTTTCTTAAAGACCTAATTTCAATCTAAGAAGTCTGAAGAAATTCTCCATGCCAGAGCCAATATCCCCTTTGTCTGAAAATGCAGGGTGTTTAGTGTCTCTTTGACCTAGCACTTACAAACACTGAGCCTTCAGTTCTTTAAATATGTTTAACTTCTCTCCCTAAATAGATTGTAGGGCCCTGTGGGGTAAGAGTCCTTTTTAAAAATCCTCAGTATTCTCCACAGTGTCTTACACTTGGTAGACACTGAATAAATGTTTGTTGATTAACTGACAGATCTGGGATTTGCTTTTTTCTTGGTCCAAAACTATAGAACAAAATTGCAAGATTACAGTTAATATTTACTGAAATGGATGCCAGTTCTCGGTAATGATCCCTTTCCAAAGAGTCTTGGATTTTACCCTGTTTTCTAACTGGCTCTAAAGAGGGTAGAGCTGGTTTGCTAATTTACAATACAGAAAAAGAAATCTCTTCCTTCCAGTCCGTGCCAGATGGGTTGAAATACTGAATAAGAATTGGAGGTTTCCACAGTCATGCACCAGGTGACAAGAAAGCAGCTTTTACAAAGTAGAAAAACTGTTCTTTTTCTGCTAAGAGAGTGTCTTAAGAAGCAAAAACACATCCAGGCTGAAAGTTGTGTCTTTGTCACCATTTTTCCAGTGCTGAGCCAAGAAAATGAGAGACTGGAGAGGTAAAATTTTGCCAAACCCCTGAGAAATGAGTAATTTGCTGCTGGGGATGCAAAAAGGTTGGTGACATTTAATTGAGGAATTGCCCAATTTTCCATCTGGTTGACGAAAAGAAAAAAAATGAAGGTGAAACAGTTGGGCCCCAATTTGTGTGACTGAGCTAGAGGCAGGTGCCATCCAATTTCATTTTCTTAAAGCAACGATCTTAGCAACGAGATGGCTCTGTTCCACGGTCTGAGGATGCAATTAGAAACATGGCGAGCTTCATGTCTTGATTCTTGTTCTTCCAGAAAGATGCTTAGAGGATGTTAACTTTTGACCTACCCTACTGAACAGCAAAAACTGATCAGAGTTAAGATATGGGCTGTAGATTCATACAGATTGTGTTAAATTCTCAGGTCTACCATTTGTTAGCTATGTGGCCTTAGACAAGTATTCTTCTCTGTTCTTCAGTTTTTGTCATCTGTTAAATGGATACTCTCATAGTGGCTAACCCCCCCCCGCCCCCGCACACACACACCCAAACACAATCACAATGAAAGAAGCACTTTCAGAGGATCTGACACATACTTCTGAAAAATGGACTTTCTATTGTTATTCACTACTATTATCAATAAAACTCATAAATTTGAAATTCTGAATCTACTTAAATTCTACCTTTGGAGGAAATGGTCTACCTGGGACAGTTCTATAGAAGACCAGGACACATTTAAATCATTGAAATGGTTGCAATCGAGGCTCTTGGTGTTGCTCATTTCAATTCTCCAACTGTATCAGACTGGTCACTATTCTTCATTGTGTTCAAACCCTCTCTATACCTCTGTCTTGTCACTTATTTATTCCTTATTCCTAGCACGCCCATGGCTGCCATTCTCAATATAGTCAAATGTCAAATCCTATCACTCTTCAAGACTTAGTCCAAAGGTCGCTACCTCTGTGAAATGATGTAATCCACAGTCAGAAGCCAATTTCCTTTTTTTTTTTCCCTGTTGGGACCTTTACAGTACTTAAATATTACTTTCCCTTTCGTGTTTATTTCAATCTATTTTGCATTATGATTATCTGTTTTACAGGCAACCATCTGCATCCCCCAACAGTGAATGCCTCATTTCTCAATGATATACCTTTTTATAGAGAACATACCCTCTTCAAATGTGTATCTCTCAACCTAGAAAGTGTGAAAAGATACACAGGTCTAGAGCTCTTTATGTAATATGGACTCAATAAATGATTGAATAATAAATAAACAAATGAAGAGTTTCAAGCCTATTCTTGAATCAAGTAAAGACCTTGAAGAATGCTATAGGAGGAATATCTTCTTCCCATCCCTCATTTCACTATCTCTCTTCTGCTATTTCTACCTTTCCCCATAAAACAGCGACATCTGTTCTTTTGGAAATATTGTTAAGAAACGTCTGTCTGTCCTCCCACTTCTCCTCACCCATTCATGCCCAAATGAGGACAGAATAATCTCACTAGTAAGGTAAGAAAGGGGCCCAAGTATAACACAATCAACCCAGTCTAGAGACTCAGCATGCCTCTGTGGGGTAAGTCAGCCTGATTCAGAGGCACTATTGATCTAGGCTACCACTGCCTGCCCATCTTGTCCATGAGTAGACTTTTTAATTGGTTCATAACTTAAAGAGAGATAATAGATATGACCTGCCCCTATAGACACATCTCATAATACTTTCACAAGTCCTAACTTTGAGCTGATGCTGAGAAGGAAGCCAGGAAGAAACAGTATTTCAAAAGATGATACTTCAAAAGGAAACAAGAACATTCTACAGTTTATATATCAGAGATATGAGAGAAAAAGCTCTAAGAAGCTATAACTATTCTTTGAATTGAGATTCTAAATCTGATGATGTTTTATTAATAGGCTACTATAAAATCAAATGGGCTTCCAGCCAGTGCATTCCTAAATTAGAGGCTTACACATCACTGAAACAAGCTCCCCAGGATGGCACTAGATTCAATAGGGGATGTTAAGAGCCCTAAAACAATTTGAGATAAGACATAATAGTAGATGTCCCACTATAAGAGATTAAAAATATCATCTAAATGGAAATGAAGGCATGTATCTGCCCACACTCAAGGGAGGGCCACAAACAGCTGGATGAGCGATCCTGACTACAACACCGCATTGTCTAGATCTTTGAATTCATTTACCCCAACAGCAAATGCACAAGAGTGTACAGTGATGTCTTTTCACAGTCACTGATTTTAATTCAATAGGGATCTAATAAGTTTCTACTTGGTATGCAGTATGCTAGTAGAGCGTGCTCTCTGGAGGCATAAAAACACATGTCATCTAGCTTGTTGTATACTCAGTACTCACATTTCCATTTGAGTTCCTCTACTGGATAATTATAATCAGGAGCAGATCTAGATTTTTGTGGGGCCTAAAGCTTATATAATACTGGGTATGCTCTTTAAGAAACAGAATGCAAAATTATAAACACAAAGTCAAGTGGACATTCTTGGAAGGGATTCTTACAAGCCAGGGGCACTGAGGCTTAAGATCCATTAGGTGTTCAGTAACTCCTCCTCTGATTATAGCACAGCCATGTTTGTCCCTATAAAATCCTCTAGGTAATGGTCTGCTCAGTGTCTGCCAAAGGACGATGTAAGTGATGAAATGCAAATGATGATGATGATGAAAAGATGATGACGATGAATAGGAAGGAGAAGAAAGTAGAGGAGGAGGAGCAGGAGAAGGAGATTTATAAAGAGCAGACGATACTTCTGCACCATGTCACACTCTTGCCATTAGCTAGTGGAAACCTGAATCAGAAGCCTAGCTGACAGTGCTCTCCTAATGCCACTGTCTTGTATACACTCTCTGCTACTCTCTCCCACATATAAGCCTCCTTGTCTGGAACCTGATACTCTACAAATGACCTGACACTCACTGTAATGTATCTTCAAAGTGCACCATTCAGAAGAATCTGAAGGGACTGCACATCAATCTCTTTCATTTCTAGAGCAGTTTAGAGGATTTTTTCTTTTATATATGCAGATGTCATGACAGGAGCCAACTGAAACTTTTCTGCCTCCTGCGAGGTTACTTATCCTCTTCTTTCATGATTGTGAAACAAAAGGGAAACTATTTTCTCCACTAAATGAGGTTCTGTGAATACCCTACAAGGTGTAAAGGCTAAAAGGAGAACACGTATGATTATTTAAATCTAGTTAAGTTGGATTTGCAAATGTTGCTTTTCTTTAACTGCCCCATTGGTTTTTAGATAAATGTTTCAATCGCCTAGTTTTCATTTTATGAATTATTTATTCAACAGATAGTTTAAATGTCTACCATGTGCCTGTACTGGGTTAGACCCTGGGAATTTGGCCATAAATTAGTGAGAAATGGCACATGCTTAAATATCATCACGCAAAAAGAAAACTTCCCCAAGAAACATACCACTCACTTTATCAATGCAGGTATAGAGCATCTACTTTTCATTTAAGAATGCTGAGAGGTAGGGATGAGGGCATTTAAGGATTTAAAATAACAAACAGTATTTGAGGTGTCCATTTAAGTTGAGAAATAAAGATTGGCGGTTACAAATGCATATATCAATAATATTGTAGAGGGTGAAAAATGAACACGAAGGACTAAGTGCATTGTTTCACTGGAGAGGCACGAGGCACCACCAGAACAAAAACAACAGATGTGCTAGCTGGTTCTTAGTGGAAGCTGGTGGGGTAGACCATAATGGAAGGCGTCCTAGAGGAAGTATGACCTGAAGTTGGAACCACAGTGTCTGTGTGTGTATAGGGACAGAAATGCCACTCTCCAGGCAGATAAAGGGGCAGTAGAGCAGTAAAGTACATGCCACATTCAGGGGAAGTGGATGGCTGGATTGTAGAAAAATGGTGAGCCTGGGGAGGTGGTCAAACCATGCTGAGTTATACAGACCATGCCAAGGATTTAGACTTTTATATACCATTTCGTACACTTGTGAAAACTTTAGACAGAAAAAAAAAAAAAATGATTAAAACAGCTTCAATGTGTGGTATGGTGGAAAGAGCTCTTTTTAGGATCCTCTGAGCTTTTTGTAAAAACCCAAAGAAAAGATCCACAGGGTGGCCAATGTTTCTTAACTTCATATTCTCCAAGCCTGACGAAGTAAGTAACTAAGTCAAGCTCTATGCTGGCATGCTGCCTCTGTGAATTTCTGTTTCTTTAACTGTAAGTGAAAATTTTGGCCATATGGTTTTCCTGAGTGTGGCACCACATTTTAAAACTATTTTTTAAAAAATCATTTCTGATTTAAGGAAAAGTTACAAATACAGTGTTCCTATACATGTTTCGCTCTGTCTCTCCTAACATCAACAGAACCATGGAATATTTATGAAAACTGAGAAATCAACACTGGTATAACACTATTTATTAAACTCAGATTTTATTCAAATTCCACCGGCTTTTCTACTAATACCTCTTTTCTGTAGCATTTAGTTGTCACGTCCCCTTAGTCTTTCCTAATCTATGATAGTTTCTCCACCTTTATTTGTCTTTCATGACCTTGCCACTTGTGAAAAGTACTAATCAGGTATTTTGTAGAATGTCTCTCCTTTTAGGACCATCTAATGTTTTCTCTGGTTAGACTGAGGATATGGATTTGGAGGGAAAATACCCTCTCATTGGCCATATGATTTTGAGTTCCTCACTAGCTCTAAACTTTATATGAAAGTCGTTTTCCCTTGCCTCTACCCTCTTCTCCATTCTACCAGATCCAGCAATAACCTGCACATCAGACCTAAAAGAAGCCTACAACACGACATTCACAGGAAGTCTTATGTCCTATCTAGTTTTCTTTCTCGAAGCCTCATTACTCTTTTACTCTCCTTAAACATTATTTGTTCTATTCATTTCCTGGGTTTTTTCCCTTCTATCTGTACCCTGCAGCCACTATCAATGCAATATGTCTACAATGACAAGACGAGTATTGTGTTCCTTAGAAGAATTTTCTTTTCAACATGATTAGTTTGGTCTCTACTACTCCTAGGGAATCTCTTTTTAGGTAGTCAAGACTGTCCATAGCAGCAGGGAAGTAGAATGTGCAATGCCTGCGTCTGCAAATTTTCTAGACCTCACTATTTGATATTTAAAAAAAACACTAATTCATTCTCAATTATCTTTTCTCTTGAAGACAGAGCTGCCTCCTTGAATTTAAACCACGTCCATCAACATGCTACCTAATCTATGGATGGAATCTGTAAAGATGGAACACAATGGAAGCATGATTTCTTTGTGCCTTAAGAACTCTCTAACAAGTTTGTATAGGTAATTTTCATTTTAGATAAATTTGATGGGCAGAATTGCCTTCTTATAGTTAGGAAACTAGGATCTTAGAATGGCTAAGGTACAATCGGGGAAGCTCAAAAACTTGGAGAAAAGCCTGATGTGGGAGGAAATAGTGAGGAGAACATGATTGCAATTGTATGTTTTACAAGTTCCATCACACTTGCTTTCACTTCCTTGAACACATGGTGTTTCTTCTGCCTCCGGGCCTTTGCACATGCTGCTCCTGCTGCCTACATAACTCCCCTCTGCCCCTCCTTTTTTTCCTTCCTCAGAAAAGCCTTCATCAACCTTCCAAACTAGATCAAGTCCTCCTTCACATGCATTCATAATGCCATGTGCTTTTCCTTCATAGCACTTAGCATTTACAATTACATGTCTATGTTATAACCTAACAATAATAGTGTCAACTAACAATTACTGAGCACTCTATATGCCAAGCACTGTACCTCTCAGTCTTCCGAATAAAACTCTGAGGAGCCTGAGGCACAACTAGATTAATGTCTGGCACTCCAGAAAACTGTAAGTGATATGAAGGCAGGATCTGTGTTTATTTTGCTTTACTCTCAATCACTAGTGTCTGCCAAAGAGCCTAACAGAAAAATGACTGCAGCATAATATAGTGGGAACAACAAACAAACAAAAATCCTCACCTACTTCAAGGTCAATCACATCTGGGTTCAAATCTCATTTCTGTGATTGGCTAGCTCTGTAAACTTGAGCAACTTACTTAGCTTCTCCAAGTCATGGTGTCCTCATCCATCTGAGATAATGAAATCTCACTACCAAAAAAAAACCCAAAATCTTTAAGAGAATTAAATGAAGTAATATAGGTGAAAGCACATAGTCATGCTCGACATCAATAAATGTTTCCCTACTCTTTTCAAACAATATTTCTTAGTGTTCTAATTATTCTTCAGACACTTTCTCTTACCATTCAATCAGTATTCTTGGACACCATTTGGATGCTTTGCTCACCAAAATGCTATGCTTCAAGATAATCACTATAGGTTCCTTCCATGATCCTATTTCAAGAATGAAGATGGGTTTCTTAACGTTCAGAGGAACACACGTCCAATGGAAATCAAGAAGAAATAATCATTTCACAGTCCCATTTATTGGACTACTAGAGAGGCAGGTTGCATTTCTGCTCTGTTGTCATAGAACCACACAAATAGTCACCTCATTCTGCTCTTCTGGCTTATAAACTTAACTGCTTTAACCGCTTTGTTAGAGCTTTGGCAGCAGGTTGAAGTTGTACTAAAAGATGGTAAAATTGAATCCCAAATTAAAAGATGCTCAAGACAAAAGGAAAAGGAAATCATGAGATTAGCATTCCAAAGTAGGAAGCAAACAGACAGACTCACAAAGGAAAAGTATAAGAAACCCCCACCTTAGGATGAAATGTCTTTGAAGTGCTTCAATTCCCAAAATAACTGAATGGTTATCCAATGATATCCATTATGTCCTACTAATTACCTTATAAAATTTACACTGGAAACATATAGAAGGCAGTCATGAAAGATAAAAATTGCCAGTAAAATACAGGAGACTAAGGAGTGCTCACAGAAAGAAAATAACAGATTATTTACATGTATTAAGCATTTATGATATGCTATGAACTAGATGTTTTAACTCATTTAATTTTCACTGCACCCTACGATACATTTATTAACAAATATTTGCCATGTGGTTACAATACATCGGGCACTGGTCTAGAGCAAGACAGATAGGAACTCTGCCCAAACTAAGCATGCAGTCTAGCAGGGAAGATACATATTAAACAGTTTCTTAATGTTTACTGCATAACTTAAGGTGACCAGCTCGTCCAGGCTTGCCTGAGACTTTCCTCATTTCGGCACTGAAAGTGTCACATCCTGGGAATACTCCCTCAGTTATGGGCACATGGGACGGCTGGTCACCTGGTAAAATGATAAAAGATGTAATTAAATTTAGTAAGCACTATTACGAAGAAGTGCAGAGTTATGCAAAGCATGTATGATTAGCCTTCTTTGACAGAAAAAGAAACGGAGCTTTAAAAAAGTGAATGCGCCCATGTGGTGAAGTAGGCATCTAAAGCTCAAATGTTCCGACTCCCAATTACATGGCTCAATTCTATGTATGAGTTGATAAAATTATCTTTTAGTACTTTATAGATAGCAGTACAAATCTAGGCTTGCAGCTATTGATGAAATGCTTCCCAAAGGTTTGGGGGAGGAATGTTCATTAGGACAAGGAAAAACATTTCATAGCAAATCCCTTGGGTCTGGATCCTGAATGCAACTCTATCCCTACTAGAAATGCATGAAAACAGAAACACACACATATGCTCTGACATCCCCATCTTTCAGCTGTGGGTGGCTCATGGACAAACAAAAGAAAGCATTTTTCAGCTTGACTGCAGTCTTTTGTAGGAAAAAATTGTGTTTCTTCAAGTGTGAGGACTCAGGGAGGCGAGGGGGACTGTTAGAAATTGGCAAGGCATACCTAAATACCTCTGGGCAGTGGATGAAAACTGCCCCTAAAAGGGTGTTTCAGCAGATGACACTGGCTCATTTTGGTTAGAAAGATACAGTTTCCCTTGGTGGATACTCAGTGAGCGAAGGATCGTGTTTTGCATTGAGCAGCTTTATTTGGCTGGCACTCTTGATGTGAGATCTTGAAAACTGGCAAAGTGGGGCAGTAAAGAGAGGCTGGTTAGGAATCCCTTCCCCATCATTTGTTCCCAATGATAGCAGGGTCTGTGGTCTGTTTTGGTCACTGCTGTATTCCCTGTACACAGAACAGTACCTTGCACATAGCAGGCACCGACTAATACTGGATGGATGGATGGATGGATGGATGGATGGATGGATGGATGGATGGATGGATGGATGGATGGAAGGATGGATGGAAGGATGGATGGATGGATGGATGAATGAATGGATGGAAGGAAGGGTGGGTGGACAGACAGACGGACAGATGAGGAAGTAACAGTCCTGGTTTCTAATTGGTGAACGTAGGAAATTTATCTCTTTGTTCCTTGGCCTTCTCATCTATTAAGTGGGAGAATTTAACTGTATAACGTTTATCCCTTTGAACATGCTCCATGGTATACATTTCAGGATGAGAATCCATCCATATACAGGATGAGTCTGTGTCAGTATATATTTCTAGATGTTCGATTAGAGAATTAATAAATAAATTATGGCATAGTAATACAACAGAAAAATAAATTCCCATTAACATTGATGTTATAAGAGTATATTGACAAGGAAATTGTTCACAGTATTGTTAATTCTCTAAAGAATTAAAAAACAATGTAAACAGTATAGTATGACCCATGTATGTATAAATATACAGACTCAGAGATCTGAAAAGATACGTACTAACACTTTGTCAGTACGTATCACTGGATAGTGAATGTATATGTGAATTTATTTTTTATAATGAACTGTATCATTTAATTTTCCTCGGTGATTATATGTTATCTTATAAAGTAAGTAGGTATAATGGCACATAGCTCTTCACTAGTGAGGTGCTATAATGTAGGGATTAGCACACGGGCTCTAGTATCAGACTGGTTCAAATCCTGGTTAAGCCCTTTAATTACTGCATGACCTCAGGTAAGTTACTCAACCTCTCTTAGTTTCAGTTTCTTTCTGCATAAAACAAACAGTAATATCCAACTCACAGATTGGTGGTAAAGTTTAAAACAGGTAATCTCTGCAAATTGCCTGGTATATGTTATGCATTTGATAAATGTTAGTTATTATTATACCAAATACAAAGAGAGATTTTTTTACATCTCTGCCAAATTATATAGTTGTTATCCTCAGGGAGTTTTTAATTTGGTGAGAATAATAAGACGAATACACAAGGAACAAAAAAGAAAGCATTAATAACTTCCATACTCAAAGATTTTGAATAACTATTGCCTTCTCTCTTCCTGAGCCTGTACATCTGATGAGACGCTAAGACCTACCTGATGGAAATCTCTTGCCTCATCTCCATGCCTGACATTCTTCCAGCTCATGTTTATCTTTTGGTGGTTCATTGTTTTAAGCTCCAAAGGGTTCCCAAGCCTCATATCTCTTTAAATTCCCACCTCTCTACACCAGTGATCCTCAAAGGGCTATTCCTAGATAGGTAGCATCAGTATTATCTGAGAATTCATTAGAAATTCCAGTTCTTAGGCCCCACCCAAGAGCTACTGAATCAGAAACTCTTAGAATAAAGCCCAGCAATCAGTGTTATACAAATACTCCAGGGCAGGGATCCCCAACCTCTGGTACCAGTCCGTGGTCTGTTAGGAACCAGGCCGCATAGCAGGAGGTGAGTGGCAGGTGAACAAGGGAACCTTCATCTGTATTTGCAGCCGCTCCCCAGTGCTAACATCAATCACCGCCTCAGCTCCACCTCAGATCAGGCATTAGATTCTCATAGGATCACTGGTCTCTTGTGCTAAAAAGGTTGGAGGCCACTTCTCCAGGGGATCCTGGTGTAGATTCAAGCTTAAGAATGTTTGCTCAATTTTGTACCATCAGAACAGTCTTCCCAAAGCACACATTCTTCTGTCACCTTCTACTCTCCAATTCTCACTGGCTACTGAGTAAATGGTGATAGATCTTATGCTTCTAAGGAAAGTCTTTCCTCCATGGTCTAATCCTAGTCTCCTTTTCTAGGCTCAACCTGCATTGCTTTTTGGAATCACAAAATGCTCTAATTCTAAAGCACTTAATTCTCCCTAGACACAATCCATGTTAATATTCTATTGATACCTTTTGGTGTCTTTACTCATAATAATTCCTAAAAGTATAATATACTCTTTCTTGCCACCTGAGATGTTCGAACCCTGCAAATCCTAAAGACCCAAGGCCCACTCATGAAGCTCCTCTCACTATACCATAAACCACCTACAAAAGCGACTACTTTCTCCTCAGATCGTCCAAAACATTAAACTGGCCCCTTCTTTCTCATGTCCTTCCTCGGTATCATCATGATGTGTCAGCTCCTAGGACCACCACAACAAACTACCATAAACCGAGGGGCTTAAAACACTAGAACTTTAGCCTCTCACAGTTCTGGAGACTAGAAGTCTCAAATCAAGGTGTCGGTGACAACTCTTTTCTCTTAGTGTTGCCAGCAATCCTTGGCATTTTTTGGCTCATAGAAACATCACTCTGATCTCCGTCTCTGTAGTCACATGGCATTTCCCCTACAGTTCTGTGTCTATTCTCCTCTTCTTACAAGGACACCAGTCATATTAGATTACCACCCCCCCACCCCAAGTCTAATGCATCCCCATCTCAATTTGATTACATCTGCAAAGATCTCATTTACAAATAAGGGCACATTCTTTGATCCCAAAAATTAGGACTTCATCATATTTTTTAGGAAACACAATACACCCCATGGTAATTTGCATATATGACATATGGCCCATAATCAACAGTAAGCTCCTTGAAGACAGGTACTCTGGCTCATTCCCACTTCCCTCTCCCTGTATATCTCTCCCACTCACCCACCCAATCTCCCAAGAGGACCAAGTGCAGAAAACAAAACTCCTTTAGTATATGATAGGTCAATGACTAGAAAACTGAAGACATAGGGCAGAATGAACATAAGCACTAGGCACATTAACTAGTAACTAAACTCTAAATTGTGTGATGTGGTCTCTTTGGTTGTGGAGAATTGGGAGTTTGGGAAGGGCTGTCTATGAGGGTGGGAGTGTTTTAGAAAGGCTTCATGAGGCAGAGGCGCTTCTTAATAAATGGAAAAGATTTGGGGACACAAAGAGAGTGTAACTTTCCAAGTAAGTAAATAGTATGAACAAAAGATTGTGGAAAATGAAAAAAAATACACACACACACACACACACACACACACACACACACTTCTGTGATAGTAGAAACAGGGACCTCAGAAGGGGATCTGGAAAGAAAGGTGAATCCTGGACAGAAATGGAAACATCCATTGCTTGTCTTCTCATTAGTTTAGTGATCATTGTTTGTTCTCTTCTCTATTTTTCTTGCTTGTTTATCATTCCCTAGCTGGCTTCTAAATTCGTTTCTGAGAGAAGATAATTGAGTTGGCAGCTAAATGTGCCTATAGAAGCCTGGACTTTATTCTCCTGACACTAATCACCTTCCTGTGCTAGAGGGCAATCTAGAGAGTGAGGATGAAGACTGCATCTATTTTGGTGACTATAGTATCTCCAATGCTTGCCATGTAGAACAGGCCCAATAAATATGTCTTGAATGAATGACAACAAATATAAGAATGTATGTATATATGCATGTGTGTGTATACATATTTATCAGTGGTTATTCCATTCCATTAACTATAGCTTCCTGATCATGAAAATAATCATTCGTGTGTTACTTCAGGTTCCTTAACAATGTTAAATGCTTATTTAACTCCATTTTTTATTGCTTAGTTCCCAATCCTGTGTGTATTATTAGTCCATTAGATAGGATCACTGCATATTTCTGTTTTATAATCAGTTGAACATAGTACTTTGCTTGATCAACGTTAAAAGTACTAAATGATACAAATGCACAATCTGCTTGTATTCAAATGTAAAGCACATGAAAATGGTAACCTTAATAAAATAATTCTTAAAATATGGTGTAATAAAAATTAGAAAAGCCTGAAAGCTAAATAGAAAATGTGATTTTTTTTGTAGTCCCCCATATATCTTCCAGTGTACACACAAAGTACATTAAACAAGCAGTATACGTATCTCATGATTTTGTGCTGAGTGGTATGTTCTAATTGGGCACGTTAACATTGGTGGTCTTTCTATAACAAGCAACAGCAGGTTTGAAACAGCATTATGCTTTATTCTCTTCCATGTAAAGGAGGATTATTAAATTTTTATCTTGTGATTCAGATGAAGTATTAAATCTCTTTCAAGGAAAAAAATTCTCCATAAGTTTCTGAGATCTCATAATATGTAGTACTTACATTTTAGTGATTCATCTAGTACTGCTTTTTTCATTATGTACAGAAGCTTAATAAAATCAAAAATAATATTTTGATTGATAGAATTCACCATCATTATCATCACTGTAAATATTTATTGAGCAATTTCGACATACTAGGCAGAGTATGTAGCGTTCATTAAGGCAAAGCATCAATTTTTCTAATTTAATCATCATAATAGTGCTATGAACTAAAAGTTATGATTACTATCATTTTATTCAGGAAGAAAATGAGATATTAGAGGAAAATAACTAGCCCAAGGTCACACAGCTAGTAATTCTAAGAGTCAGATTTTAATTTGGTTCTGGCTAACTCTAGAATCTATGTGCTATTTACTAAGTAATTCTGTACTCATTATTTAACAGAAAAGGTAAAGCATGAAAAATCAGGTGATTTTAGAAAAACATAATCACAGAACTGTGTTCAAGGGCTATTACTGGGCTAAGTGCACATTCTACCCCAACTTCAAGACTGCCATCATGGCCATCAAGTCATTGAACCCAGAGATTATATAAGATTTAGAAGAAATTTAAGTAAAATTACAATGTCTTTGTAGTTAACCGAGTTTATCTATTATTAAATATTTACTTATCTATATTTTAATGTTATTCAGCAGTACAACCATTTCTTTTTACCTAAATTTTGAATAGTGACAGATAGTGACAAAAAATGTAGCACAGTCTTTGCCCTTATTTGTTCACCCATTCATTTACTTATTTTTTAAATGTATACTCAGCACACTGAGTACATACTACATGTGAGTTTTTATGAGAAATGTGCAGCAATTTAAAATGTGATCCTCCCCACCTAAGGGAGAGAGACTGAAATAACTATCATCATGATATTTGCTAGTCAACTGTCAACATATTCTCGTAAAACTGGAATCAGGGGCAGACCCATAAAAGCTGTGGAGCAGGAGCCCTATTGGCACCATTCCATTTGGCTGGCCCCCAGGTAAACAAACCCTCAGATATCCTTTCTGTTCATTCGAAATTATTCTTAAAGCATTTCTTCATGTGTTATGTGTGCCACTGAGTCAGCTCCAACTTCTGGCACCTCTATGCATGATGTCCACAATGTCCTGTCGTCTTTCTTCATAACAAGGTGTTAAGCTGAAATATCTTAAAGTATCTCCTTTTCTAGAAAACTCGGAGAGCAAGTTGGTTTTAAATACTTAAAATTGGTAACGTACCAGAAGGAAAGTTTGAAACATCATATGGGAATGAAAAAGGATTATTTTTTATGAAAAATGCCAAAAGCTTTTCTGATATTCCTAAAAATCCATTGCATTCACTGACACTATTTGAAATATCAAATGGATGTCATCAAGGTGCCCTTCTTTATTTGAGAAAAAAAATCCCACAAGTTGATAGATAAAATTAGGTATGTTGAGATTGTGCGTTAAGTCAAGGGTTGGTAAACTATGACCCATGGGCCGAATCCAGCCTGCCACTTGACTATGTAGAGTTTTATGAGGACACAATCATGCAAATTCTTTTAGTATTGTCTGTCATTGTTTTTGTGCTACATAGGCAGAGCTGAGTCATGACAGAGAATACATGGCAGGCAAATTCTAAAATATTTACAATCTGGCCTTTAAAAAAAAGAAAAAAAGGTTTGCTAAATCCTGGTCTAAATCATCAGTTAGATTCTTCCCAAGGAGCCATATTTTACTAGCCATAGATTCCTCTTCAAACAGGCTACTTTGATAACTCTAATAGAACCCAGGTACTAGGAAGAACAAGGTAACATTATTCTTGGTACCACCAGGAGACTGATAATTGAACTTAACCAATTTAGGTCTTTCTAAGGACAAAGCCCTTGAATAGCTAGGTTCAAAGAACTCTTTTATATAAAAAGATAGATTTGTACCATTGAAAATGTATAGACTCACAGAGATACATGTTTTAATTCTGTCTCTGTCCCTGCCATGTCTAAGATTGCTGGCTCCTCCTCAGACTAAGTACTGCACCCCTAGTCTCCAACGGACTCCTTGTTTTAGGATGTCATCTATCCTCTTCACCCAAAACTTTCATCTCAAGTTGTTTTTGTGCACTTGTAACTATGATTATTTGATTAATATTTGTCTCTAATAAACCATAAACTGTAATGAGAATTGTCATCATGTTCATTTCTTCCTCCCTAACATATTGCTAGAGCTTACTGCAGTTTGGGGAATATATGAGATCCTCAGTAAACATTCATTGACTGATATTATCGATCCAGTAACAAATATTTATTGCTGCTTACCATACACAATGTTAAGTTGCATATTTCTTTATACTCTCTTAGAGCTCAGCAATCTGAGAGATCTCCATTTATCAGAAATTGTCTTTGATGAATTAGAAGTCCAATCAAGTTTGATCTAACAACAGTTGACTAGAGCTACCATCTCTGCTACTTACTTTATGGATGATGATGTCATCCAGCAGTTCAAAGAAACTTGGTGACAGCTGTTATTTCGCATGAGTGATAATATTTTCATACTCTATCCTTCTAAAATAATGGGCCAGTGGACTGTTAAAACAGCATGAACAAAACTACCAGCAGACAGCAATTCTCTCCTTGCCACCCAGTAATCACTTCTGCTATATTCCAACAGTTTGTTTACTTTGCCTTTCTGAATGTGCTCTCTGCAGACACTGAGATGAGGCTAGGAATTCTAGTGGGAGTAGCACATTTTCCATGATAAGAAAGGTTTACAACTAAGACCACCACATGGAACATGAAGAGAAAGGATGCTTATAAGGAGCAGTGAGAAAAAGTGAGAAATTATTTCAGCGTTTATCAAAATATGTTCATTTCATACATAATAGTAGTCCTGCAAGGTGTTCCATAAAGAAAGAGCTGTATGAGCAAATGAACTTGGGAAAACTGCAAAGAATGAGCCCATCTTGACAATGAAGAATGTCATCATTTTAAAGATAAAAAAAAAATCATGCAGTTATAAAAATATGATACAATTTGACTCAGAGTAGTGGAGATTGATAGCACTCATGTATATCTGAGTTTTCCACCTTCCCTGGACAAAGGAAGATTCTCAGCCCCCTGCCATTAGGCAGCCCCCTATGACTAGTTCCATCCAATAAAATGTGAGTAGGTGGGAGACACTTCCAGGCCGAGACAATGAGAAACTCGTGTGTGAACTTCCAGCTCTCTCAATTTTTACGAGGTGCTCATGAACACAGTGCTATTACAATGGCAGAACCATGTGATGGAGGTATCATGGATCCCTAAGTCCCTGCAGGGAAGCCAGCCACCCTGTTAAGTCCTCCAGGTGCCATGGGGCTTTGTATAAGCAGGAAACAAATCTTTTCCAAGTCAAGCCACTGATATTTTGGAATTCTTACCATAGCATAGCCTATTCTAATTCACCAAGTGTTTCCTAAATTCATTTGACCGCAGGATTCTTTATTCTTATAAAAATAATATTACACAGAAAATTATTGCAAGAAAACATTTCGGGAATGACTACGCCATCTAAAATAATTTTTTCAGAAACCATAGCTGTAGCATTTTGAGATTTCTTAAACAAGCAAATATACCCCAAGTGGCAAGAGAGATAGTGAGAGAATCTAGAGACAAGTCAAAGGTAGAAGAGTGGTACTAAAAACCAGACAAATAGGTTGGAAATCCAAAAACCATACTTCTCTCTGCTTCTGCAGGAGATGTGAGTACAGCAAAGTTTCTTGAAGTCAGGCTTGCTAGACAGCAGAAGATATATTGAGCCAATAAAGCTTCTGTACATCCTGAATGATGGTCCAGGTCTCCATGGCTCCTTGCTATGTCAACACTGAGACAGTTGCCTGAATGTTCTCATGCTTCCGCCAACCTAATTCCATCTCAATCCCTTGGCACCTAAAGGAGCCTAGCCAATACTCATCAAACTCATATTCAAAGTTGCCTGAGAACAAGGACCAGGTGCTTCCATTTTATTAAGTTCTCCATAGTGATAACCACCGAGCTTTGTACATAGTAGATGCACAACTCACTAATTTCGGGAATATTTTTTGTAATACTTACACAGTCTCTGCTGCAGGCAGCATTTAATGAGGCAGAAAAAGTTCTCTTGAAGCGTATATTCTAATTCGAATTGTAACTCAAATACCTGATTGGTCAGGTGAGAGGAATAGTAAGCACAATACTTGGCAACATTGGGGACATTATTTAAACATGGAAGGCAAGACATAAAACAACTAAAGAACCATTTGTGGCATTGGAAGTAAAAAACTTCCTTCTTTAATAACTACCATTTAGTGAGCTCCTACTGTGTGTCAGGTACACTACTGGATGCTTATACGTGCTAGCTAATTTAACTCTTCCAAGAGTCCCAACTCAGAGGTATCATCCTTCCTAATTCACAGGTGAGGAAATGGAGGCTCAGAGAGCTTAAAGAGCTTGCCCAAAGTCCCACAGTGCGTGGGTCACAGAGTCACAGTTCAAATTCTGTTTTTCTTCAGCTCTTCCCTGTTCCAAGTTTGAGCTCTTCCCACTGTGCTGTACTTAGGAAACAAAGATGAGCAGCTGAGCCGGGGAACACAGACGTGGAAGCTGGAGTGGGAAAGCACACTGCTGAACTACATTTTCACTGTGCAATTCATAGTAATCTGACAGCAGAAGATTATTTACCAGAGTGAGTTTCTCATGCAGCAAGGAAAGAAAAGTAATTACTGTCTGATTCTACCTTACTTTTATATTTTGGCAGGACAAAGAAAAGGAAGAAAGAAAAGAGGCAAGATTACACTGAGTATTATATTTTAAAACAATTAAACATATTTACTGAAAGGTAACTTTGTTCCATTTCTTCCTTTCAGTAGAAATAGGTCCAAATGTTTACCACAAAAATATCCCTACATACTATCCCTAAACCGATTTCTATTCATTATTTAACAAATAATGTATAGTATAACGAATCTATATAAACCTGCTTATTCTTTAATCGAAGTTGTAAAATGTGTTATGCATACATGCTCTGATAATATTGACAAAAATTAAGCATTGAAAATGCTGGCATTATCATTTCCTCAAAGAAAAAAATATGTATTATTTTGGCCATTTATGATCATTCTATTGCATGATATTTGAATGTTTTAAGAATAACAATAACCAGGATATAATTTCATGTTTCTACTGTCTTAAGGTAGAGCTTATTTTATGACAGGTAACAGGTACTAGGTTTCCTTTTGGGTGGATGAAAACATTGCAGTTGATTGGGATAATGGCTGCACAACTCTGTGAATATACTAAAAATCAGTAGTGTATACTTTAAGAGGCTAAACTGTGTGGTATATGTATTACATGTCAATAAAGCTATTATATTAAAAAATCATTATCAACAGTGCCCAATAGAAGCCTCTCCTTGAACTTTCCTCATCCTTGGTGCTGCGATCACATGCATTCCTCTGGGTCCTAGGACGTGCCAGGACCCACCTGCATCATGCCTTTGCACACGCCGTTACTGCTGTTACCACGGCTCACTTCTGCTGCTACCTCTAACCCACCACACGTTGCCTTGACCTGGGTTAACTTTGACTTTGAACATGTGATTGCCACATTCATGTGACCACAGGAAGCCTTCCCTGACTCTCCAGAATAATCCCTGCAGAGCACTCATAATCACTTGTGCATCTACACATTTATTTAGACTTTGTATTTTTCACTCTTGCTTGTCCCTCCAGCTGGCAGGTACAACATCTGGCATATAATATGTGTTCATAAATGAATTTTTCAGTCAAAAATTTTTTTAAATCATAAATGGCTTCTCTCTCTCCATTTTTTTAAATCAAATAAATACTGTTAAAATGTCTCTTAAGAACTTGTAAATAAATTGTTTATTCAGAGATGTACAAATGGAACCATGGGTATTAACCAAACACAAAACAGATCTTTTTTTTTTTTTTCTTTCTGCGATTTCTTCCAGAAGATAAATGTCCTCAAGGAAAATAACCAATAGAATTGCTGGGACAATTTGTGGCTGAAGAAAAAAATACTTTTTCTTTATATAAACAATGTTTGTTTTGATTGTTGTGCAAATTTGCCTTTTGCTTTGTTTCAGGCATAATCACTCAGTAAATATCTCCCATGGGCTGGCTGCATGTAGGAGAGCACAGTGGTTAGGAGTGTGTTCAAATGCAGCCTCGTAATTTGAATTTAAATACGACCTTTTTTTTTTTTTTTTGCAAGTTACTTGACTTCTTCAAGCTTCAGATTCCTCATTTGTGAAATGAAAATAATACCCAACTCCTCAGGGTTGTTCTGAGGACTAAGTGAGATATATCTATAAAATACTTAGCATGGAGCTTAATCAATACATAATGATGATAAATATGATAATGACTCATTCTATTGTCAAGAAGTCAGCAGGGCTTTGGGTGAGGGGATGGTGGTGAAGAGACACTATTATAAATAATTATAATTTAAGATAGAAAACAATCTCATTGTGAGTAGTTAATGCTACTAATAACCCTTGCAAAAGTTCTCCAATATAAACAGTTAAGAGCGTTTTCTATTACAAATAGCATCATTTGTAATAGATTAAACAACAACAACGACTAGAAATAACTAAAATATCCACTAGGAGAGGTTAGGTTAATTGAATTATGGTGTGCTCATATGATATGATATCCTGTGGCTGTTAAAATATGGAGCGAGCTGTTTAAAAACTGAGGAACAGTGTGGCCCTGTTCTCAGCTCCCTCCGAGGCTTCATTCAAAACCTCTTCTCTAACAATTCAAGTTTCATCTTTCATTAAGGAGAAGCAGCTCTGGCATTCCTCATTTATTCTTCAAAATAGTTCAATAAGGACACGTACATTAAAATATAAAGAGGAAGTATATGTGCTCAGTTGATATTTAAAGATCTTTTTGATATATACTATTAAGTGGAAAGGATAAAAAAATAATATGTATAACATAAATTCTCTTGTGTATATGAGAATATATAAAAAGCACATACAGTAGGTCCCATCTGGTTGGAAGAATCGGGGACTGTTTTACAGTGGATTTGGGCAAGTAGAGATGGAAACTTTACAAGGACCTGCAAGCTGAGGAAAGAGCAGGCACAAGGGCCTGGAGTGGACATGCAGAGGGAGAGATAACAGTCTGTAGCTTCCAGAGGCTAAGAGTCACGGAAGCTGCATAAGTATCAGGATGTGAGCTTCGAGACAAGAGTTAGGCTGACTGTACAAGACTTGAAATGGCAGATCTAAAGCACCTGGACTTTCAGCAGGCATTGGGAAGTTATGGTGGATTTGTGAAAAAAAAAAAAGGAATAATATCACCATAGTTGTACATTAGGGAAGGACATAGGGCCGGGTATGTAGGGAGGAGTGGAGGGAACAAAGAAAGGAGTAGGGCATTTAGGATGCTACCACAAGTTGCCCAATTTTTCCCTCTGTATTTTATAACTACCATGTTGATACAGCTTCAGTTTTACTTCCTGATGTACTGTGTTTTCAGTTTTCCTATGAAATAAGTCACATAAATGGCATTGGCAATTCCTTTCCAAAATTCCTGACAGATGTCCCACACATCTAAAAATTACTGATCTCCATTCAATAATCAAATTCTTGGCAGATATCATTTTTCAAAGAAATTTTATTTTGCCTGTTAAATGAAAGGAAGCGAAGTCGTTAAAAAAGTTTCCTAAGTAATGCATTTTAAATGAAAAGCTTTTTTAAGTCCTTGGAAAAAATTATCAAAAGTTAAACTGAAACATCCAGAGAAAGCTCAAATTAATATGTTAATTCTGTCAACATTCAAGGTTCTGAGTCTAAGCCTCGAAGATACAGAGCATATGGTGATTTACTTCCCTCTAGCTATAATTTTAACTATGCTGTGGAAATGATAAAATAAATGTCTCAGGTGAAGTTTTCATCATTCTTTCAATGTGAAATATACAAGTATTAAAACTTCTCTGTTTTGTTTTAGGGATCACTTTGTTATACCAGGAGCCATCTTGATTTACATTAAATGTGGCAAATGAGGGTGAAGGAGGGAAACAAATGATGGATTAACATGTAGTAATTTTGTCTTCACAGTGACAAATTTAATGTTTCTCCATGGACATTATGTATTTCCCTGTTTGACAGATTTTTTCCATAAAAAAGACAATGTACCTTCTGAATTATAGGTAAATGAAATTACATGGTTGAAACTTGATGAGATTCTTGGAAAAATGCAGCATCTACTGCTAGGATTTGTTTCCTATTTATCTGTTTCCACTTAAGAAAATGCCATTAGTGCTTTGGTGAGGGAGAAAAAAAAGTAAATGTCTGTATATGAGTACTGAAGTAGGTCCATAAAAAGGAAATTCACTATGAAAGGCAAAATTATATGTATTCTAGCCTTCCAGGGGTTACGATTTAACAATTTTTTTTTTTTTTCCCAGAACTTAGCTGAGTGCTCAATACTTACTATATCAATGGGAGAAATTTACTGGATGGATAGATAGACGAATGATGTAAAGATGAATGAATAATGGAGAAATGAGTATTCTACTCTATGGTATTAATCCTCTTTGAAAAGAATTCACCAACATAAAATGACACATTTATGAAAATAAATAAACAGTATCTGATAATAAATAAGCATATGATACTTGTATATAACATCTATCTATCTCTGTCTTTAAACACACACGTTCTAAAACACCTTCAGATATAGTTATTTCTAAATTTATTTTAAAAACACTGAGTTAGAGATCTTTATTTAAAAACACATAAATGCTCATTGTGGGGTATAATATAGATGGTATAGTATAAAATTTATTTTTAATTTTAACAGATGTTAGCTGATATTGACATCCCTAATGATAGAGAGTAGTACAGGTATTCTCCTTACGGTCAGGAAAAAGATGAAAATTTCCCCTGTCATAACTAGGATCTTAACATTAATTTAAATGTCAACATGAATGTCAAGAGAGATTATGATTCATTTTTTGTTTTCTTCAACACAATAAATGCTACATAATTACATTATGACTATGCAATAAATCAAGAAACGATATAAAAGGCATAAAAATGAGAAAAAAAAAACAATATAAATACATTCCTAGAAAAACATTTTTATTTTTGACATGGTATTCAAATAAAGAGGCTGACAAGTTAGATGGTTTCCAAAAACTACAAAAATTAATAATTTTCTTACGTGTCAAAAATAATTTATAAGAAAATTTGATGGGAGAATTTTTCAATTGCAACAATAATAAAAAGTACAAAATAGTTAGCAATGTCCTTAAATATGTAGAAATATCGTGGGAAAAATTAGAAAACTTGAATAAATTTAAAAAATGAAACTATAAGTTCTAGAAGAAAATATGGCTGATTCCTTACATAACCAGGTATAGAGAAAGGCTTCCTATTTATGAGTCAAAATTCAGTTGCAATAAAAAAAATAGCTTGGTACATTTGAGCACATGAAAATAATAAAAGTTTTTATGTGATAGTTATATCTCAATAAAGCTGGAAAAAATAAAGTTTTGCATGGAAACAACAGTATAAGCAAAGTCACAGCACAAATGAAAAATTAGAAGATATTTAGAATAATATCCCTATTATTTTTAACAGTTATAATTTTTAAACATTAAGGATTTTTTTAAATGTTATAGAAAAAAGGCAAAAGGTACTTTACAAAAATATTTCAGAATGGTTATTAAACATATGAAGAGATGTTCCATTTCACTTTTAATAAGAGAAATTGAAAAGTCTCAACAATAAGATTGGCAAAAACTCAAAGCTCGACAGTTTAGATTTTTGGTAAGACCGTGGGAAACACTCTCAGACATTGATAGTGGAAATTCCAATGCACCATCCCAACATAGGAGAATATGCTTATGTATCATAAACTCCCATGCTTTTATTATTTGACCCAGCAATCACATGTCTGAGAATACACCTGAACATGCACCTCCAACAGTACAAATATATATATGCACAAGTTCATTCCTTATGGCATTATGTATAACTGCAAAATATTAGCAATTATCTTAAGTGCCCAAATACTAGTGATTAGTCGAATAAATTATGGTACATAACACAAATAGGAAACCCAGCATTCCTAGGAAGACTAAGGAAGATCTCTATGAACTACACCGGGGAGTGGTATTCAAGATACATTTTAGTAGATAGAGCAAAGTAAAAGTTATTATAAATAATATGCTACCTTTGTGTAGGTAGGAAAACATATACTTATTTATTTTTGCAAAAAGAAATACAGGAAGAGTAAATTAAAAACTAATGAATTTAGTTACCTAACAAGGGCTGCAAAGAAGCTACAGGTTAAAAGAGATAAGGAATAGAGTGACCCTTCACAACTCTGTCTTTTTAGAATCGTGTTAATATTCTGTGTCTGCTAAAAAATAAAATTCAATCAGCAAGGACGGAGATAAAACCTAAAACTAAATACAGACAGGAACAAACCCAACTTCATTTTAAGTGGATAACAAAAACACTGAAGGGAACAAAGAAATCAAATTCAGTAACTTTTAAACACCATACAGTGACATTTATCTTCAGTCCAGTAGAAAAAAAGAACCACAAACAAGTCTTGAACTCTTTTTTAGAAGATTTCTTTCTTATAGAAGTATGGTTCTGAAACTATTCTACATGAATTGTAGAACTGAGCAAATGAGTAAATATGTTAATGTTGGGATCAGGGCTCTCAAGGTGAAAAAAGGAAAACTAAAATATGTGAAATATGAAAGTGTTATAAATTCTGTTTTGTTACAAAAATCAGTTATCATACTAGAAGACATCAGTGATTTGTCAGAGTAAGAAACCTATGAGATTGAATTAGGTTTGAAATATTTATACTTCCTTTTCCTATCTGCTAAACAGCCTTAGAGGCAGTAATGCTCCATTAATAACGAGTCACCCGGAACCAAGATTTTGGTTGTTAAATATCATTTCTCACTAACAGAACGAGGTCTGCCTCCAGAGCTGGAACGTCTTGTACAAGAAAGTAAGAAAATATATGCTTAAAGGATGATGGTGACATATCGAAAGGACACAAAATCACCAACTGGCTCCTATTGACTAGTCTGTGACAAATTTAGCATCAAAATAATTAAGGTCCCTAAGGGATTTCACCTTACTGAATAAATAAGATTCATGTGTCATATTGAAAACAAATAGAAAAAATAAATAAGAGAAAAGTGAGACCTCTTCTTCATCTTAGAGTATCAACTGATAAATGCGGAGTGGGAGAGTTAGAAAATCACCATGTTGCAACCCGATGAAGTTTGGTTCAGACTAGAATCATCAAGGATAATGGTTTCAAAGGGTTTCCTCAGTGACTGCCTCTTAGGTGCAAGGGAAAAGTACTGAATATGCAGTAGAAAAGTTGGAAAATACCCTTATTGGTGCCACAATTAATAATATCTATGAAGGGCCAGTAGATATCATGTGCTCGCAGATGTGATGCGCTGGAAAGAACTCATTACTTACATAGTATTCTCACTGGAAATGCGTAACCTGAATCTTTCTTACGAGGAACCATCTACAAACCCAAAATGCAGAATACTATAGAAAATAACTGGCCTGTATTTGTCAAAAATGTCGATATCACAAAAGGCAAAGATAGGTTGAGGAACTGTTCTAAAGAAGATTAAAGGTCAGAACAAATATAAAATCTTAGACTAGATCCTCTACTGGAAGAAAATGCTATAAAGAATACTAATGGGATGATATTGGAAAAAATAAAACAAAATTGAAATATGGACTATAGATTAGATAAAAATATTATATGATTATGAAATTTTCTGAAGTTACAAACTATATACTATGATTATGTAAGAGCAAGATCCTTGTTCTTAGAAAGTAAACATTGTCTTATTAAAGGAGGTGATGTATGTAATCTACTCTTAAGTGAACATATAAATATTAAAGATAAATCATAACACTATTTTCTCCAATAAAAAATAAATAATGCATACATAAATGTGGCTGATAAAGCAAATACAGCAAATGTTAAAGAAAACTGAATACGGGCAAAAAATATAAAGGAGTTCTTCGTACTATTCTTGAAACTTCCTGTAGCTTTAAAATTAATTTAAATAAAAGTTTTAAAAAAGGATTCTATATTTCATGGAAGGAAATAAACAATAAGACAAGCCAAGGAAACTGAAAGAATTGAATAACAAGAAGAGTTGTGCTCTACCTGACATTGAATCTCATTATAAAGTTTTTAAAAATTACAGTGTGATACTCCTTCAAGGATTGATGAACATATCAACGAAAAGAGAACAAAAGACCACCAAAGAGACACCAAAATTACATGTGCTAAGGTTGGAAATTCTCTTGGCAAAGAATTCATATTGTCAATAAGTAATGCTGGAACAGTTTTATAACTATGAGAACAAAATGTCAAACTAGACCCTCACCTCATAAAATAACCAAAACATATTCGAGGTGCAAATAAATGAGCATAAACAAATAAAAACACATGCAATAGAAGAAAAATACTGAAGACCAAATATCTAACTTAAGAATTAGAAATGTCTTTTAAAGAATAAAGACCAATGATAAAATTATTAAGGAAAATCCTAATTATTCTGAAAGATTGCTGTATATAAAAATACCATAAAGGGCAAATAGATAATTGAAAAATATTTGTGTCAGTTATGAAAGATAAAAGTTTATTTAACAAATAAAGATATAGTTTTTATTATTAAATTGGCAAAAATTTGACAGAAAATTGAGTGCTTCTCTAAAATTACTAATGCAAGAATAAGTTGACAAAGTCTCGAGTAAAATCTGACAATATGTATCAAGAGCCTCAAAATTTTCTATCACTTTGATTTTAAATTAAACTTGAAAGAAGAGAGTAACATTTGAAAAAACACCTAACTGTCCAGCTATAGGGTAATGGATAAGCACTGTATAGCCATATATATATATATATAAGGAAATTCTATAAAGCCCTTAAAAAAAAGCTTTAATTGATACTGAATGATATGGAAAATGCTAACGATAATTGTCAATCAAAACAAATATAAAACCCTTAAGTAGGTAAGTAGGTATGTAGATAGGTAGAAAAATAAATGGATAGACAGACACAGATATAGATAGATGAACAGACAGGTAGATAATATAATTTTGTTACTGTATCTGATTTTAAAAATGAGTATCTGCTAAAAGAATATATGCCACCTAGAGATCCATTGTAATAGGAGAAAATAGAAATTAGAAACAAATATAAATTTAAAGTATAAAATATAAGTAGTTTTTATAACATAGATTTGACAGTGAGATATCTCTCCTCACTCAAATTCCTAATGTGGTACTCATTAAATACTTAATAATGGAGCTCTACTTCCTTGAAAGATTAAATGTATTTTAGAGGGTTTATGTTTTTGTGTCTATAATTAAAATGAGGCATATTTGGGGGCAGAGATAGACTCTATTATAAAAAGGGGCAGAATTTTAAAAGTTATTAATGTGCTTTTGTCCTCTGCCTTCTTGTGTATGTGATCTTTGTCCTAATCTGCACAAAGCATCTGCTTGGTAAGAGATCCAAATTTACAGAAAAAAAATATAGAGAAGGACTTAGGTATTACTCAGATTTTACATTTAAAAATAGAATTGCGTAGGTAAGTTCTCAGTTAGTGTAGCAAACATCATGTCTACAGAATCAACGTATATTTGTATATCATGATACAGATCAAAGTGGGCACACTTTTTCTTTAAAGGTCCATGTAGTGAATATTTTATGCTTTATGAAACAGTCTCTGTCGCAACAATTCAATTCTGCATTTTGAGGTAGGGAGGTGTTTTAGGTAAACTGAGGTCTACGCTGAGGGGAGGGGGCTCTGGGATTCCTTGATACATGTGAAAGAGCTCCCTTGCAAGTCTCTCATAAATTCCTGCAATGTAGTCACATCAAATTAAACATGTGCCTCATTGTGCTCCGATGGAAGGTTTGGTCTACCAACTAAAGCGCACTCAGTTCTCGAGTGGCATGGACTCTAAGTTGAGAGCTACTGGTAGAGCAAAATGCTTGCTCTATAAGGCAGCACAATGATTTGGGCATCTTTAACAAATAAGAGCCAGTGTGGGCCCATCCAGCCATAGAGCTTCATGGAATCTTTACCAAGCCAAGAGAGACCAGGATACAAGTTATACTAATCAAAAATTCTAACACCAAGCCCAGGTGAGTGAAAGGACTCCATCTCAGCGAACTGGTGAGTTAGGAATTCTGCCTTGGAGATCAAAGGGACAGAGGACCCCTCCTTGTCACAACCCGATTTAGCCACATAAGTCATGGTACTCGAAGTGTGGCCCATGGACCTGCAGCATCACTTAACAGCTTGTGAGAAAATCTCAGGACTGTCCCACACCTACTGACCTATTTAATGTATTTTAACAGCATCCCAGGTAATCTGCAAACATCTTAAATTTAAGAAGCACTGATTGAAGCCACACCCTTGATTCCAACACCTAGGCAATATCTCAGAAAGAAAAAGGGAATAGAATGTGATTGAGATACAAAACACTTTGACCCAGAAAATATCAGAGCTCATATTGGTTAACTAAACATCCAATCTAATTTAAAGCTTAAGCCATAATTTAAAGAATATATGTATGCCCAAGTGCCTATGTGCTCTTGTAGGGTTGGCATGTCAACAAGAAAGGCACAGAGGATGATGGAGCACAAGCAAGGCAGGGTGTTAACAGGATCAGAGGAGATCAGCAAGACCTTGCATAATACTGATCTCATGCTCGCATCATTGAATCCGCTAGAGGGACACTTGAGTGAGGGTTGGGTTTACTTCTCTACCTCATGTCTTGAGGCCAAAAAGGCATGGTATTGGAGGAAACTATTTATTTTCCCTTCTGCATCCTGAAGAACATTTACAAAAAGAGACCAATGGAAATCAAATAGGAAACTTCTCACTTGAACAAGGTCTAGGTTCAAATTCTTGCTCCACTATTTGTGAGCCGTGTAACCAAAGAATAAGTCATACAAACTGTTTAAGCCTCAATTTCCTGACCTATAATGTATGGATAAAACAAATCCACAATCCACAGTCTGCGATTCTGAAATCGACAGCTCTAAAAAATAAAAGGTTTTCTGACCTGACATGAACTCACCTGATGTCAAAATGTGACCAGAACCAAGACAGGACTACGGATAGTCTTTCTGTTCCATTTAGGATGATGTTTATGTCTCAGATGTTTAGCTGACATAAAAAATGTACATGTTTGGGTGATACAGTGCTGCCCTAGGTCCTACCAAGATATGTGCATTGTATTATCCTTCTAAAATTAAAAAAATGAAAATCTAAATTTTCAAAAACAACTGGCTTGAAGGGTTTGGATAAGGAATTAGAGATTGTGAGTCATCATTTAATATGTGAAGTGTCTAATTTAATGTCTAGAATAGTGTAGAAGCCCAAAATAAATTAACTTACTTGTCTTTCTTGCTCTAACCCTAAGTCTCTTACTTTAAAAAAAAAAAAACAAAACAAAAACCCACTATTGTAAAAATGTACAAAAATGCATATTTCTTAATCATTAAACTTTTAATGTATTTCTCTCAGATAGCCTGGGTATTCATAATTCTGTTTAGTAAAGAAATGAAACAGAGCATAATGAAATTATGTGAATGAGCTATAAACATAAAAGAAGCCATAACAACATATATCACTAACAGCATCTTCTGGAAAGGGCAGTGAAAAGTAGCAGAGAATATGAGCTTTAGTATCAGGCAGCTCTGGGTTCAGGTTCAGCCTTTGCTTTTGACCATCTGCATGGCAGCTAATAAATTACTTAGATATTAAATTAATTTCACTGAGCCTCAGTTTTCTAAGTTATAAAATAGGTATTAAAAAGTACGCCTTCATTGTAAGTTTGTGCCAAAGATTAAATGTGACCATATATGTAGAGCACTTAGCACAATGCTTGTCGAATTAGTATGTAGCAAGAGTAATAACTTAATAATTAAAGCTATTGTTATTACAAGTCAAAGATACAATTGACTAGATACCATATCACCTAGGTTCATTAGATATCAACTGTCTGAAAAACTATTTCAATTCCACATTTGATTATGCATTGAGTACAAATGTATTTATAAAATTAATTCATACATTAATTGGGTTATAATACCAAAAACAGGTTGTAAGAGCTGCCCAACATGTTTTGACATGCTAACAACTATAGGGCATATTCTCGCACTAAATTATAATTTTGTAAATATTTAATCTGTCAAAAGCCACAAAATAATTACTGTACTAGACTTCCAACTGTGAAATCTTAAGCTGCAGATTAAGATACTATGTAATAAACAAAGAATCTAATTGCTACTTTGTTTAGAGTTTCTACAACACCCTCAAAGTTATGGTAAGTACCATTTATTCACTCCACCTAAATATGGGAAAAATTACAAAAGCAATGATGCATATTTGATTTTACACATTAGCACATTTTAATTAAATCTCTGAGTCTATAATAATGTATGTGGGTCTAATTAACTAACTCATCAAGCTTCTAAGTGGACCAAGGAGTAAAATATTTGAATTTAAGCAAAGTAAGATCATTAAAGAAGAAAATTTGTCAAAACTTCGGAGTCTTAAAGGAAAACTGGCCTTTTTCTCTGAGCTGATTTTTGGCTTTCTGAAAGTATATATTTCTATTAAGAGAAGCCTTAGGATGCTCATTTCAAAGGTCGTAGATTTACAACATAGGCAATTGTTAGCCTATGAATAGACTGTGATTCGAAAATTCAAAAAGGTGTCAGAACCATAACTCAGAGAATAGACTGGGCCGGTTCAAGAGAGCAGTAAAAGCCCTCCAAGGAGAAGCTGGCAATTCATAAAGATCTATGACAAAGATAAGAATTCAAAAAATCAAGTGGATTGTTGGCAGCATCTGGACCAGCCATAACCTGCTTGTTACTTTATCCGAATAGTTATTTTGTGTCTAATGTGTGGGAAACATAGTACTAGTAGTGAATATCTGGGAGGTCTGCGAACAGGGAACATGGAGACCAAGCCATGGAAGCTGAAGAATACAAGGATTAACATCCGCAAAGATCTGAGCCAGGAGTCCGAGTATGACACTCATAGTTATGAGAAGTGTGGTCCAGTGGCAAGGAAATAAACTGAGCCACCTGGCCAAGGTCCTACAGAAGTGCAGGTATGACAGTGATCAAGCTAAATTAGCCTTCCCAGCTGTGAGGACTGGAGGGTTGACAGGCAGGGCAATGGGGCAAGGCATTAGGATTTGTGCCTTTGATTGGTAAAACCCACAGGGCCAATTTGATTGTTAAAACCCACAGGGCCATTTTACTTATAAAAAAGTCCACATATATACATATTCCATAACGAATCTCACAATAATCTAGTGATGGTATTAAAAACCCTTCCCTGTATCAAGTGTTTTATAGGTGGGGTATGTGCATGGGATACTAAGGGATGCATCTTCTACCACCTGCTGAACTGACCTGGCAGTGAGAAACATCTCTTCCTCCTCTCCTGTCATTGTCCAAAGATCCAATATCCAGGAGAGTATCAAGCTGCTGCCCTCCATTCCAACTTTCTTATTAACCTCAGATACCTCTAACAATGGTCAAGGTAGAATTTTCAAAATATTAAAAACATGACTCATATAGAGTAAACATATACTGAAGAACAAGCAAGGTGGTTGCCATGAGTTGAAACTGTTCCCCACAATGATATGTTGAAGTCTGAACGCCCAGGACCTCAGTATGCAACCTTGCTTGGAAATAGGGTCATTGCAGATGTAATGAGTTAAAGTAACGTCATAGCAGAGTGGACTCTATGACTTGTGTCTTTCCAACAAAATGAACGGAAGGCACAGGGAGAATGCCAAGTGACAGCAAAGGCAGAGACTGGAGTGACATAGCTGAAGCCAGGGAACACCAGGAACTGTGAAACCACCACCAGGAGCTGGGACGAGGTAAGGGACAACCCCCTACAGATTTCCCAGAGCCCATGGCCCAGCCAAGACCTTGGTTTTTGGACTGTGAGAATGTGATTTTGGGCTCCAATACTGTGACACAAAAAAGCATTGCTGTGTTAAGCCACCCAATTTGTAGTAATTTGTTATGTCGGCCTTAGGAAACTAATACACTAGGTAAAGCTGGCTCAAAGAACATTTAAAAAATGATATTTATTGTCATTTTGGGGGGAGAAAAGAATCTTGGAATAACATTGTTAAAGATATAAAACTGGTTTATGTCATAGAAGGCATAAAATAATTTCCTTGGGGGAGAGAAACTCTCTCTCCTAGACAAACATCTACATGTTAACACATAAGTTCCCCCAGCCTGAGCCTTTAGTCGATGGTGTGATGGTGTGTGGCAAGTCAAACAAAAGCACATTCCCTTAGATAATTAAAGAACCCACAGATGGGCCCATTAAACAATGCTCCAATAGGATATTGAAAGGACTTCCTCCCTCCCTTATAGCCCTTTTGCCTGATTCCCAATATTTGTACCAATTTGTTAAACAAGACCCTTACCTACATACATTGCCTCACTTGAATTTGGAGTTTTACTAGCATGCTAACTGACCATGTCCCATCTATTTGCTGACTATTTACAGACGACATTTGTCATCCTGTCCACCACCTCTAGAACTCTATTCTTGTCCCACACCTGATAGAGATCAAGTTCTTACCATTTTAATACAATAGCTCTTTAACAATTCTACTTCACTACTCAACCAGATGGAGGCTAAGGGAGAAGCATCTTATTTCAATAGGAAACACGCAAATTGCAAGGCCCTGTGACAAAATCTGGAAGAAAGTTCAGACAACTTTAATATGAAAATCTAAATACTTTGCTTTTCTTTGATGTACTGAAGGGTGAAATGAAACATTTTCCCTCATCTCCCAAGAGAGTTTGAAAGTTAAGCCCACCACACCTTCCAAGAAAGGAGAAAGAGATCCTATCCTGGTAAGAATTTTGACAAGATTTAACAGGCAGCAAAGTCTGTTTTGCAAGAAGGAGGATCTGGGGTATATTCAACCTGTTTACCACCCAGGGTGGCAAAAGAACTGACCAAGAAGAACGGAAGCTGGTGCTATAGACCCAGGTTCCCTGCCATACCAGAGCTCAACACTGTAGTTAAAGGATCGAGGGATGGGGCGGTGGGTCTGGGGGATCCTGGGAAAGAGATCAGGGCAGGCAGTGGAGGGGAGGAATTCTAGAATAGATGCTACTGATTCACCACTATGAAGCTATTTCACTAGATTCAAAAAACATGCAGCTGCAAGCACCTGCTCAGTAGCAACCATGAAAATACAAAGGTTGAGCAGAAAAAGAAAAGGAAATGACTTGGTGAAACTACGATGGGAAAAAGGGATTCCCTGGGGACAACCAAGAATCTGAGAGAAGGGTATTAGGGCCCTTGGCTCTTGGGCAGAGAGTATCAGGCCACCCTTTCAACACATGTATTTCTGGTGGTTGGACAGCACAAGTTTGAGAGTCCCTCAGCTGGAAGAATGTTAAATGACATTCTAGTACAGATTTTTACTTTAAAGCTTAAAATAAAATGGAAACCATTTATATATATGTATATATAAAATTTCCCCTCACTAGGCAATGCAGCCCAAATTGAAAGGTGAAAATCTAGAAATACATTTTTATATTTTATCTTGAAGTGGTAGATATTAGGGGGAATGATTTCGCATTTCCAGTGTTAAGAGAATAGAACCAAATTTTTCTGGCTCTCAGCTAAGGTAAATGATTAGATACATGTCGCGGCTCAGTAAAGTGGTGCAGTTTCATTTCCTGGGAGGAAGAGAGGTTTAAATCCACCCGACAACTCATTTGTAACAAGCTTACAAGTGCTGGGAAAATGCAATAACTGTTCACCTTACTTGAACAAGTCAGTGAATGAAAGAAAGGCTTTTGACCTCAAGTGAAAAAAAAAAAAATTAAAGAGATTTGTCATTTTGACTTTGGTTCTGAATTCAAAATCAATGCCAACATAGAAAATGCCATAATGCATCTAAATGTTGTCAGTGACCTTCTTCAGAAAATGGGGTGAAATATTAGCAGTCATTGAATGAACTTGGGTCCTACACATGATCAATAAGGATCCTTCATTCCAACAAAAACAACAATACGCTGATGATAATAATAACAGCTCACATTTATTGAATGTTTACTCTGTGCTAGAGACTGTGCTGAGGGCTAAATCTGCATTCTCTCATTGAATCTTCACAATAGCCCCCTAAAGGACTTGCTGTTATCCGTGTTACAGATGACGGAAATGCAGATTTTAGAGGTTATATAACTTCTCATTAATGGAGAAGCTGGAGTTCAAACCAAGCCTGTCTGAAGATACTACAGCCTAGGATCTTAAACACTGATTGTGTCATCAAATCACTTAATAGACATAAAGTAATAAAGATGGGTGGGAGTGAGGGGGTGGGAGGGTGGGAGTCGGGGGAAGAGGACGAGCACCACCTAATGGTGCATCCTGGACTGTTTAGCTGGAGAAGCTGCCCCTGGTATCTTAAAAAAAAAAAAA
>NW_011888811.1:10528231-10535616 GCF_000151845.1 Pteropus vampyrus
GTGCCATGACTGCCCTCCTATCCTCATGTGCTCACAGAACCAGAGGCAGAATTGGGTACAATCTGCCTAATTAACTCAATTTCGTGGGAGCCAAAAATGTATTAACTCAATTTCGTGGGAGCCAAAAATGTATGTATTTACTTTAAGAGGTCTGCCCATAGACCTAGCCTATAGAGTGTGTGTGTACTACACAAAAATGGTTTAAAATCCTTTGAAAAGGTAGCATGACAGAAAAGTATAAAAGAAGATCAAGCACCAAACTTTGCTTTACTTAAGCATTATTTTTCTTTTCTAATCAAGATATAGCATGAAGGAGTTGAAAGAGCTCAGGCTTTCTAATGAGGCTGAGCTGGGTTTGAGATGGGATCCCAGCACTGACAATAGGGACAATACTAGTACTTATATCTTATGGGTTGTTGTGATTATACAATGAGGTAGTACATGAAAAGTGTCCCATATAAAACTAGGAACACTGTAGTTCAGTAAATTGGAGAGATCACTGTGATCGTTATCATTAGCAGTGGTAGGAATAGCAGCATTAGTAATACTGTTACCGAAAGGAGCAAGTTACAACTGATGGAAACATTTGAATGTCACCCCCCAAACACAAATATTATGTTTAAGAACTACACATATTTGTATAATTTTAAAATATGCTTTGCCTCTAGTTATGAATATCAAATGCATCTTACCCTGAAATAAGGACTGCCATAACTAATTAAGATGCTTTCCATTTATTTATTCTTTGAAGATACTAATTCAAGAGAATTGCTTAATCTTCTTCTTTCTTAATCTATTAAAGTGTGCAAAACATAAATGGACTTCCCCGAGACCCTCATAACATGAAATATAAGATAAGGCCACTGCTTTCAAATTAAAGCAAAATCTATGTTTCTATCTTTGTTCCTAATATAGTGACTAATGGAGCCCTAACACTTTGATCTTCCACTTGAAAAATATCAAAACATCTTTAATATGCAAATCAAGGCAAAAGCTTGTGGGGTCACCCACAACAGGTCCCTCCTCCCTTAAAACAGTAATTGGAAAATCTATGGGAGCCCTGAGGATCATTACTTTAAAAATAAATCTACTGCTAACAAAAATCCACTAGCTTCTCCTTAGTCACATTTCAAAATGAAATTTAGATATTAAGTAGTATTGATTTCAATTCAGAAGCTGGTCTGACCATCTCCATATCAATCCCCCTGACTTGGAATGAGGACTGGTGGAAATCATTAAGTCATTTATCCTGTCAAAAATCTCGGCCATGTGCCCAGATGTATCAAATACAGAACAAGGTTACTTTCAGTTCCCATTTCTACATTTAACGCACTTCCCATAAACCCTAAGTCAGCCTCAGCCCAGGTCAGACAGCTCAGAAATGGAGAGAAAGGGAATTTGAAAATACAGATCATCAGAACTGATGAGACGGACCTTTCGAAATAGGAGTTGGGGTGGGGTGGGAATTACATTCTCTTCCAAGCAATGTCATAAACTCCAAAACCCTGTTCACACTCGAAAGGTTTATCAACATGTACCCTTTTCCTTTCTTCATTCAACAAATACTTATCTCACTTTTATCTTATGCCAGACACGTTGCTACGTGCTGGGATTACGATGATAAACCAATACAAAAGAAAGCACTTACAGAGTTTAGAGGTTATTGGGGAAGGCAAAAAGTAATCAACTGATTGCACAAATACATAATTTTAAGTTATGATACTTACTGTGGAGGAAAATAATAATAGAGTGCTATGAGAGGAATAGGGAAACTGAGTACATAGAGCTGAAGTCTACAGAGGAAATGATGTTTAAGATAAATTATGGGGTAAGTGGGATTTTGCGAGAAAGGAGAAGCATTCCAGGCAGAGGGAAGTCAGAAGACTGTGACATGAGCCATCCCCCCTAGACGTCATCCCATGATGAGGGCATTTAGGTGCAGAATCTTCTGCAGAGCTCCCTCAATTATGGCAGACTGTGAAGTTGATTCTAAGTGCAATGGGAATGACTTAAAAGCAGGGAGGTGACGTGAGTAAAATAAACGGACAATTAAAATCTAATAGAAGGGTACTAGAGTGTTCCATTTGATTTTTATTTTCCTGGAAAATCTCTAGAATGTGGCTTTTTCCTCTTGCTGGATGGTTTAAGGCATTTTTAAAATCAAGGGTCATTCCCCTAGATCTCCTGCAACAGAATCGGCCAAGATGGTTGTTAAAAATGTTAACCAATGTCATCATAAATAAGTAAATAAATAAATGATTGATTGATTGATTGATTGATTGATTGATTGACACAAAAATTGCTGAACCCACTGCAGACCTATTGAATCAGAATCTTTGGGTATGGAGTCTCAGAATCTGCTTTTTACATTAGCCCTCTGGTGATTCCAGCATACTCTAAATTGGCGTGGACTCAGCAGGTAAACCATGGGGTGGACAGAGAAGTGTCACTGGGCTTATTTAGGGCTGGCATTACAGGGATGGCATGACAGAAGCCAGAAGGGCATAAGCAGACAGCTAGGACAGACACACCTGACTGGGAGAGGTGTACCTCTTCTCAGAGAGCATGGAAGGGGCATGCACATAGGATATATCCTCGAACCACGATTTCTAGGTTACCCCTTTGTATCAGCATGGTAGAGCAGGAGAATCCTCATCCACCCCTTTCAATGTTGGGTCTCAATGTCAGGTAAACCTGTCCTAACTTCTGACCTAACACAGAGTTCCTCAGACGTACATATTTAGAGGGCCCGACAAGCTGCCTGAGGGGTGCTTTTGTGCCAGTACCTTGTTTTCGTAGGCCTCTGGGTGAGTCATGATGGTGGGCTCTCTGCCTGAGTCCTGGAACCCTACATATTTTTTTAAATTTTAGTTCAAATAAATCAGTCACTCCTGCTATTTCTTCACTCATAATCATCCATTCCTCATCTTAATATATTTTATTTAAAAATATAATTGCTGGCCAAAATAATGCACTTATCTAATCGAAAAATAATACTCAGCTCAAGCAAATTAGATTCAGTAATACTGCTCACAGAATATAAGTATTTGGAAATCGGACTGTTAATTAACAAGAATATTGTTTAAATGGAAAATATTAACAGTGCAAAATTGAGAATATGCAGTAGAGACATGCTATTCAGACCCAAAGTTGTTTTCAGCAATATAAGAGTAAAATATGATTATATCATTTTTTGATGAATCTATGGAATATAAAACTTTTTTCTAAAAATAAAAATTAAATGAATCATCGACAAGATTTTGAAATTCAGCCAGTTCCCCATAAACAAATTAGTCTCTATTTTTTGACTCAAAAAGTAATGACAAAAACCTTTCGCCCTTCTAATTGCATTTTGTTTTGAAGACTCTTTTCTAATCTTAAAATAATTTGCTTAAACAGCTGTTTCATATTTAAATGCAGCATGTAAGAGAATGTGGTCGCCTTGCCAACTGCCATGCCTCGCCATTTTCACATCGGCACATCCCTGGCATTCAGAAACAAGACGATGAGAAGGAAATTATGTGCAACACCAAGTACGTAGTCAAGCCCGCAGTTTGCCCAACAAAGCTCTTTTCCTATTTTATTATTGCAGCATAGTACCTAAATGATAGGCATCCTTTAAGGGTTCCAGTAAAGGGCAACAAGCTCCAAAAGTCTGCATGCAAATGGGCACTAGTTGGGATCTGAGGTGTCACATATAACCCAGTGGTCTTCAACATGTGGTCTGTGGATCAGCAGCAGCAGCACTGCCTGGGAACTTATTAGAGATGCAAATTCTCAGGCTCCATCCAGGCCTTCTGAAATGGAAACTCAAGCGGTGGGGAGGGCAGCCATCTGTGTCTTAATAAGCCCGTAGATTTTGATTCCTACTCAAGTTTTAGAACCACTGGTCTAGTCTAAAGTCAGAGCTTAAGTTTCCTCAAGGTATATCTGGCATTGAATGTGGGGATGGGGTGAGGGGTGAGGAGGGTAGAGGAAGATGTAGAAAAGGAAGAGGTAAGGCAGAATGTGGACCCAGGGATGAAAAGCAATTGGGGCACATTTTCAGCTTCTGGTACTGACATCAATATGAGTATTTTTCTTTTATTTGTTTCATATAGTAAGGCTTCATATATGGCTTTATTGAAAAAAACCATTTTTCTACTTTTTATAATTTAAAAACCACTGTTTCAGATAGTACTTCCCTTAGAACAGGGAAAAAGGTATGTGTGCTTCTGAGGTCCTCTGCTTGGCCCTCCTCTGTCCATACTCTTCCCACAGGGACAAGGGAATGTGCCACCCAGGTCCCAGGACCTTCCAGACTCTGCTCTGCAATCCCAGAACTGCCTGCCCAAATGTGCCCAAGTCTGTTTCACAGGCCTGTGCTGCTGGCCTCTTGCCCAGGGCCATCTTCTCAAGGGTGGACTCTGCCACCTGTGTGCACTATAGGCCCAAGATGTTGTGCACTGCAAATCATTTTACATTTTTTAAAAATATATTTTGTATATTATGATGTTTTGCCATCTTAAGAAAAACTGTCTGGTTGGGAGAGACTGTCCCTCTTGGGGCTAGCCAGTTCTTAGAGATAGCAAAGGGCTAGGCCAGGTGCATGCTTTTGACATGCAAACCAACCAATCCTGAGTTTACACCCCATCCTTTTCTGTCTCTTATACATTATGTCCTAAATCATCACAGGGCCAGGTACCGGGCAATTAGAGACCACTCCTAGAGCTCGGAGACCCTGTCCTGCCTTACCTTTCCTGAGGAGACCCCCCAATAAAAGGTTGTGGCCTCTAATTATCATTTCTGTCTTCTGCCTTCATGGTGTTTTCCCCTGTAACCCTGTGTGGCATGCAGTGACTCTCTCTCCAGGATATGAGAGTATAATAAACTTCTTCCTTCCATAAGCACACAAGGCCCCTCACAGTTGGGGATGAGCCTGAGGTGGAAAGAGCAGCCTGTAGTCTGGGCTGAAGCACCTCTATATCCAGACTTCAAACTACAAGGGATCCAAAAATCCTAAATTTAGACCTAGCCCTTAAGTAATATGAAGGTCTATCTGTCAAGGTAGGGAGACAGAACCTATTCTAATTAACAGTTTGTTCACTTGATTTATAACTTTTGAATCTTTATAAACCTAGTAGGTGGGCCTCCACTTGTACTTTTGCTTCAGGTATCACAAAGGTTAGAGAGAGTCTGGTTACAGGGTAGGAAAAGTAAATGTGTTTTGGTTGGTTGCTTGTAGTATCATTTGATTTGATGTATTATTTTATGAAGTGGTGGGAAGTTCTCTCATCTATCTTCAGGAAGGATGAATTTCTAAAAGAAATGAAAACATTTCTGCCTTCCACCTCTGCCAATGTACTTTTAAGAAAGAGTATAAAGGCTTTGTGTTGCCAGGGATTTTTGGTTAAGTTCTAACAAGGCAATTTGCCTGACCTTCCTTTCAGGGATGCTGTGGAATTCCTTCGCTTGGACAAGGACTTTGTCTTGCTTATCACTGTATCCTTAGTGCCTCACCAAGCCCCTAGCACAGAAAAAGTTCTTTTTGCCTTTGTTCCTCTATATTATTATTAGTATTGTTATTATTTTAAAACCACTATTAGGATATGGTTGGCATGTAAAGAACTATAAATATCTAACGTATGCACTCAGTGAGTTTTGGGGTACATATACATCCATGAAACCATCACTACCTTCAAGGCCATAAACATATCCATCACCTCCCCAAATCTCCTCCCACCTCTTTATAGTATAATAATAAATATAACATTGTTATTATTACCACTTATGTTAAGAACATTTAACATAAGATTTACCATCTCAGCAAATTTTAAACAATACGTTACTGTTAGCTGTAGGCACTATGCTGTACAGTGAACCTTCATAACTTATCTTGTTTAACTGAAACTTTGTATCCCTTGACCATCACCTCCCCATTTCCTCCCTCCCCCCACGCCCTAGTGACCACCATTCTACTTTCTGTTTCTATGAGTTTGACTATTTTTGATTCTACATATAAGTGAGATCATACAGTATTTGTCTTTCTGCACTTGGCTTATTTCACTTAATGTACTGTTCTCCAGGTCCATCAATGTTGTTGGAAATGGAATATCTCCTTCTTTTTAAAGGCTGAATAATGTTCTACTGTATGTACATGCCATATTTTCTTTATCCATTCATCTAGCCAGAGACACTTAAGTTGTTTCCATAACTTGGCTATTGTGAATTATGTTGCAATGATCAAAGAAATGCAGGTCTCTCTTCAAGATGCTGATTTCAATTCTTTAGGATATATACCCAGAAGAGGCATTGCTGTGTCATATGGTAGTTCTATTTTCAGGTTTATAAATATTTAAAAGTTATAAATCAAGTGAACAAGCTGTTAATTAGAATAGGTCCTATCTCCTCACTTTAACAGATATACTTTCATATGACTTGAAGGGCCATTACTGTTTTCCATAGTGGATGTATCATTTTATATTTACAAAAAGAGTGTACGAGGCTTCCATTTTTATTACAGCCTCACCAACACTTGTCCTCTCTCCTTTTTTCAATAATAGTCATCCTAACGGGTGTAAGGTAACAGCTCATTGTGGTTTTGATTTTCATTTCCCAGATGATTAGTGAATTTCTTGATGGATATTTGTTAAATAAATGAAAAAAAAATGATTGAAGGAACTGGGTTAAAAGGATCAAATTTCCCAAATTATATTACGACCACCTTAACAATCATTTATTGACTCCCTCTTGTGTGCTGTGCAAGGCACGCCAAGATAAAGCAGACACATTCAAACCTATCTTTGAGGCAGTTTCTATTTAGTGAGGGATGCAGACACACCCACCAATGGTGCCCACAGGAGACAGTTAAGGCACAGCTGTTTATCTTGTCCAAGGCAACTGTTTATCAGAGTCTCCATCTTTAAGATTTACTGAAAACCCTGGGGTAATATTTCCAAAAGGACTAAATGAACAGGCCCCAAATGTTGACAGACTAGTCATAAAGACTCTAATGTTTCTCTTTGTCCAGCAGAGGTCTGGGCTCATTTACTCATTCTGCATATGGAGTGGGAGTTTGAGGGTGGAGGATGTTAGCTACAGCTGAAGGCATCATGAAAGCAGCACATTCCTATGTGCAAGACTTATTTGCCTTTTCCTGGAGCCAATAAGCACTTTCAGAAGTGTGATCCCACAGCTGCAAATAAGACATAGTCATTGCTCAAACATTTCTAATGAGATCATCAAAGAAAAACTAATAAAGAATGTTGGCATTCTGCCCATTTTACAGCCACTTCCACTGTCTGGCCTTTCATTAGGGGTTCCCAGTAGGTAAGTTGTGAACTGTGTGAGCAGGTGTTTTTATAGGCTTTCTGCAAAATTACAGAACTTTTAGGATAGAGAGACAT
>NW_011888811.1:10537506-10542354 GCF_000151845.1 Pteropus vampyrus
AAAATTAGATTAGTTATTACTTGCAATGTGTTTAGTGTAGTATCCATCACACAGTCAACACTCAATAATGGCTCAACAATTATTACTATGTCCAGTAGGACAACTTTCCCACTTAATCAATCTCCTCACACAGTCTCTCAATAAATAAAATAATCTGGGAAGTTACAAATGTAAATGTTAATGCCTTCTAAAATCATGACTAAAATAACTCCACTTGCTATTAAAAATATGTAAACACAACATTAAGGCAACTATATATATGTATAGATGCACACACATATATGTGGATGTAAATACATACATACATATACATATATACATACACACACACATATATGTCACAGATTTACCTTTTGGTGGCCTTTGATTTTCAAGTGCCTAATAAAAAAAATTAAAACAAATCTACCTGTTAAACAAATATACTGCTATCTTTGAACCCATTTTATCGTTGAATGCTGATTGATATAGAGAGACAGATCGTGGTCTGCTGTCACACAAATAAAGCTAGTTAAGAAATCAGCAGACCCCAGCTCCCTCGTCTGGCAGCTAAAAAGGAACATGCTCCTAACTTCCTCTTGTGACCACAGGGGGCGTTCTCAAGTTCTTTATAAAAGCAGCATTGTCACTCTTCTGAGTGCCACCTGGTTGTTTTTAGGTAACCACGATGGACTACTTTACTATACCGACAGAGCCCAACTCTGTGTGTGGCTTTTCAGGAATAGAGGCTGTGGTACAGAGGATAAGGTTGGGCTGTAGGATTAAGAGGGCTTGAGTTCAAATTCTGTGTGGCCTTCGATAGGTTACACTTCATGCGCCAGCTCTCTACCTACAGTATGGTTGTGAATGAGAATGGCACCAACGGGGATATCATGCAGCTTCAACCTGAATCCTGTCTCGTGCTCAGCGCAGCTCCTGGCCCCGAGTCAGTGTCTTTGTGAGCTGTTGGGTCTTACCTACACTGCTTTAACTTCATTGACCTTGTTATTCCAAGATTCCTGTGACAGGCTGGTTAGCATAATTATGAAACAACTGTAGAACCACTTACGAGTTGCTTCTAGATTCATAGTTTATTTGAAGACAGGAGGACAGGGAAGCCGAGATTGATTATGTACTATAAATAAGGTAACTCAGGTAGTGACCCCAAAAGTAGTAAATACAAGGCTAGAAGTTTAGTCCAAGCATTGTGACCAGACCTTTTTCCACTCGGAATAACTTTTATTGAATAAAAACTATATTTATTTTACTTAATAAAACCTATAACTTATTGCATTTTCACCAAATATGATCCTACTTTCTGCAATTAATGGTGAGAGTGATATCTCATTGTCCTTCAAAGTTCAAGACCTAGAAAAAATAAAATATAGATGCAACATCAACCAGCACAATAACAACAGCTTACACTTAGATGTTACACTAAATGCTTTATGTGAGAGACCTTTATCTTCATGACATCCCAGTGAGATGGATGTTACTAAAAAGCCCATTTTCTAGATGAGACTACTGAGGCTCACAGAGGTTACTGAGTTCCCCAATGGCACAAGCTAGAAGAGCCAGAACTTAAATTCAAGTCTTTCTGGACCCCAGAGTTCTTCATTGAAATATATTGGTTCTGGCATGCCTCTAGTGTGTGGGGGTCCTTTCTGTTTTCCTCCAAGATGGGTCTCCATGACCTCTCAGGAGTGATGCAGGGAGTGAAAACCTTGGGGGCATATGGTAATTTCCAAAAATAATCACTACAATATCTCTCATTCCATATGACCCTTTTTCAGTGTGATTCTGACACTTTTCCTATCTAGTGGTGGAGTAGATATCCCTCTTCCCTTGAACCTGGGTGACCCTTAGTATCTGCTTTAATCAATATAGTACGACAGAAGTGAAGCTGTGTGACTTCCATGCCTAGATCCCAAAAATGTTGTTCACTTCTGCCTTGTTCTCTCAGGAAGCTTGTTTTAGAAATCAGCCACCATACTGTGAGAAGGTCCAAGTTGGCACATGCATAGCAACTACACAGAGAGTCTAGGGGCAAGATATGACACCAAGGACTTAAGACATGCAAGCGAAGACACAGAGTGTTTTTAAAAAGGTACACAGAATTTGTTTTAATCAGGTATGGTAAGACATGCAGACATGACTGTCATAAAGAAAGCAGTTTATACTTACAAATCTCTAGAAACAAGAAGCATGGTCATACCATGTAGGGGTAGGGGGGGCACATGGGGAGGCACCAGGTTGGTCAGGAGGCAAAGGAAGGGTAGGAAAAATGTGAACAAGAACCTTTATTGTGTTTTCTGCAGGAAAGCATAGGCAAGGGAGGCTAAGCAGGCTCAGGATTGGCTAGTTTGAATATTTTTTGCAGGATCTGAGACATAAGGGCTATCTCAGTTGCCTGATACAGATTCCTGGAGTATTAGAGCATGAGAATTATGACAGGAAGTATAAGAATCTAATAAAGGAAGTGGTTGGGGTATGGCCTCTGGATTAGTTGGTTTGCAGGTAAAAGGGGCATCTTGGGCAGGGCAAGTGTCTTCTATCTTCAGAAATTAACTAACCCTGTGAGGAGCAATCCCTCCAGCATCAAGAAGGTCCCAGATGTCAAAGCATCAGAAATAAAATGGTATAATTCCACAGGTGATTCCAGCCCCAGCCATCAATTCAAACTCACCTTCCATTCTTTCCAACTGAGGCTCCAGACACTTTAGAGCATCTATCATTGCTATGCCCTCCTGATCAACTACCATGAGTGTAGTAACCTGTTTGTTTTATGCCACTGTGTTTTGGAGTGGTTGTTATGTAGCAGTAGATAACCAATATAAAGCTTTGGCTTGAGTGATGATAATTTGAATCAGCTGTTGTCATTCCACCTTGTAGAAGGAGGAATTTCTGATTCTGCTGTTTCTCTTAGTATTATGTTTTCAACAATTAGTGCTCATGAATGATATGAAAATGTATTTAGGTTACTTGTTCCTCTGCCTGTAGGAAGGGTTCTAGTAGATTAGTGAGGCTAATTTTTCTACATTCTCACAAAATTTTCCCTTATCAAAAAAAGTGCAGTTTATGTGTCTGCACTACCGGAGGCACCTCTAGTGAGAGACATATCACCTGACCTTGTTCAGCAAAAAGAACAGTTTCAATCGTTTGTATAACTTGTACCAAACCAGAAGAATAAATTCTCCAGAGTGTGCACGGAACAGTAAGAAAGGAGGGAGCAAGGTTTCGAGAGGTCTATTTCTATCTGATTCAGTTTGCTTTTCACAATAAAACTCTAGTCTTAATGTGAAAGTAGCATCGAACGCAGAAAAAGAAAAAAATATATATGTATTTTGTGGGAAGATGATGAAAATTAAAATTCAAAGGCATATGCCAATTTGAAAAGAGAATCTGAGAGCTTTGAAGATTCAACCACAAGGGAGGTGGGAAAATGACAACAATCTCCATGCTAACACAGAGAGAGAAATGAGGAAAGGCAGAGAAGTAAGGAAGGGAGAAAGTTGAATTCTTATCTTCCAATCTTGTCAAAAAAACATGCCTCTAGAGAGTTCAGAATACAACCTCCTTTTGAGAAGATAATTTTACACAATAGGAAAAAAACCTCCTTATGGACTTGACTTTAATAATACTCAAAGGTTATCAAGGAAGTAATAACAAATATAAAATAATGTAAACTTCTATTTTATTCTAATAATGTTAGTTTATGTTTAAGAATATTTTTGGTCATGAAATCCATAAATCGTTTTGGGTTTATAAAAAAAAAAGTATGAGTCAAAGATGACTGCAAAGTATTTGGGATTCTTCTCACACTTAAAATAGTCACTCGACAAATTTTAATTGTGCACCTACTACGTACATGGCACGATGATGTGAAGGTCATTTCAGTCAACACAGGCAATATTCCCAAAGTATATGCTACTCCCTTGAAATAAGGTGGGTATTGCTCCATCCAAAAAAATCTACCGATGAGTTCCTTCATAAACTTGAACTGAGACTCTGTTGTGTGCCAAAACTATGTAGGCCCAGCAATTCTCAAACTCTGGTTGATCATCTGGATCACCAGGAAAGCCTACTGAAAGGGATCAATGCAAAAGTATTGCTCCCCCTCAGTACAGATGAGACAGGTGTAATTTTTAAAAAAACTTTCTTTAATATCATGAGGAAACCAAATTAATAATATTAATACTAATAATAGCAATAGTAAAAATAATGATAATATTCAAAAGTTCAGAATAACAAAACTTTCTAGCACAACGATTACAGCTAATAATACTATATAATCCACTTGAATGCTGCCAAGAGAGTAATTTTTTTTTTTTTTGGTAATTGGTGAATATTGTTGTAAATTGTTGCCAAAATCTGTGAAAGTACTTTGTATTACTGAGGTGCCTTTCCTCCAGATTTCAAGTCATTCTGGCTAATAAATGCCACTACCTTGATTTTTAAAGTTCTGGGCGCACAGTTTGGTATCTGCCATGTACCCTCCATTAATCAAGCACTGAAAGCCAATGTCAGTTAGAAAATAAGCAGATACCTTTAACTCCTGAGTCTATTTTTGTAGGATGACTAGTGGAAACCTGTTTACACTATTGGATGGGACGAGATCAGATCACTGTGTTTCGGTTTTGGCCTTCAACCAGCTTTGTGCCACTTTTCATGTTCTGTACACATAGGGATGCTTTACAAAGTGCTTCTAAGTGCTTTTGACAGATTTGTTGGTTTCTGTTGTTTATATAACAGTTTGGAAATGAACAGCTACAATGGGGTCTGTGGACTTTTTAAACCTAGATATTTTAGATGGTACTGCTAAACAGGAAGTGAGATCAGTCAATTATTTCATTACTTAATCGGATTTTAAAA
>NW_011888811.1:10543539-10548259 GCF_000151845.1 Pteropus vampyrus
TTACTGGGGACCCGCTTCACCAGCAGAGTAAGGAGAGTCACTCTTTAAGAGGCACATTTAGGGAAAAAGGACTACATTTGATCGGTTTTTAAAGACTTGAGCTCTCAAAAATCTTAAATTGCAGTTTTAAAAGCACAAATTAATTTCAATGCATCTGATGTCTATTTTTAAAGCTTCATCTGGATCCTTTAGAAGGAAAATGCCAGCAGTCAGCACATACACATAGATATCAATTCAACTTCAAGATCTTTGTTCTGTCAATAATAATGTTAGTCATCTAAATAAAAGAAAAAAGATGTGTTTCATCAAAGTTTTAGGAAGGAAAAGGAGTAGTGACTATAGCTAATAATATTGTTATATATTTGAATATTGCTAAGAGAGTAGATTTTAAATGTTCTCACCAACAAAAGGAAATGTTAATTATGTGAGGTGATAGACATGTTAGCTAATGCTATGGTGCTACTCATTTTGCAATATATAAATGTATCAAATCAACACTGTGCACCTTAAACTTATACAGCATTGTATGTCAGATATATCTCAATAAAGTTGGAAAAATTTAAAAAAATAGAACTTTCAAGCCCTCGAGGACTGCTGAACCACATGTATTATCCTCCCTAAAATTCTTATCTGGCTTTCTGTGGCCCCATCCCCATTTTGGCTCTGCCTGTCTTTCAGCCTCATCCTGTTCCTCCTCTGATGACCTGGGTCTCCTTTTACTTCCTCTGAAGCACTAAGCTCTTTCATGTCTTAAGGTTTTGGTCAACCTGGAACCTCCTTCCTCACCCATGATCTAGTCAATTACTCTCCTTCCTTTGGGTCTCAGCCTAAGCCAGAGCCTTTCTGACCCTCAGGACTAGATCATACTCTCATGATGCCTTTGTTGTCATAGGTCCCTGTATTTCCTTTTCATCCATTTCCTACTACAATGGGAATAAAGTAATTATTTGTGATTATCTTTTGTTTGATGTGCATCTTCTCCAACAGACTCTGAATTCCAAAATAGCAGACACCATGGCTTATAGCCTACACTTCTCCCAGAACCTAAAACAGCACCTAGCCTCCTATTAGATGCTCAATAAATAGCTGTTGAATGGATGGATAACAAAGACCAAAAATCTTTCCTCTTGTGTCAAGTCAACTTACACTTACTTTCCAGATTCAGTCAAATTCTTTCTTCTCTAGAAAGCTTTTCTTAACAATCCTCTACATAAGATCTCAAGTCCTCTAGGCAGAGACCCCTGAATGCAGGAAAACAATCTAATATATCTATTTAAGGGCAGTGCCTGCCACTGTCCCTGACACATTGGTTAGAGTTCAATAGCTGTTTGGTACACCTAACTCAGTAATTTAGATTTGTTTTTATTTTCTGTAGACACTGAGGAACCATGGATGATGTTTTAACATAAACATGTAAAGTGTTAAAAATTGAGACATTTGTTTATCTTTGCTGACAGTAATTTCAGTGTATGTAGCAAGAATAAAGACAATGAAGAGCAATGAAGCACATAAGCACCCCTTTCTTTTAACATCTCACAGGTATTTCCAGCATTTCTGTAACTGGATATTTAAGAAAAAAGTTTTTGAAGGAAGGTAAACAATAGTGATAAATTAACAGAGTTCAAAAGAATGCTTATCATTACAGATTGAGTACCACCTGCAAAAAATAATCTTTATTAAAAAGAGTTTCTTCCCAAACATTGTTTCCTTTCCCCTTTAGCATATCGTGTAATCTTTTTGAAGTTTCTTGATCACAGTTACTGGTCCCTCTAGAGCTGGGGTTATACCTATGAAATAGCAGTCTTTCATTGGCAGCCACTGCTGTCGCCTGGGAACTCCATTCAGTGTGATCTCTCTGAGTCTGAATTCTCACTCAGTGCCATGCACCTCACTATGCTGTTTAAGAACAACAGCTTGGTCCTTAAAATATTAACCTTCCGATCACAGGAAGATGCCTCATATCCCCTGGGCACAAGCAAACTGTGCAAAGCGGTGAAAGCCTTTAAACAGAACTTTGAAGTTTCAAACTATTTATTCGTGTGTGTGTGCACATGCATGTGTGCATTTATACGTGTGTATATATTGTGTTTACCCATGAAATGGCACTTGCTTGGCTCAGATAATGCTCTAAAGAACAGAGTACTTTGCATTTAGATAGTGTTTTATACATTCACAGCCTTTAGCAATTAGACAAAGATGATAATATCACTGACAAGAGGTGATCTAACTGTGGTTTTTAAAGTATGGGCCTGGAACCAGAAGTAAGGGCATCACTTGGGAACTTGTTAGAAATGCAGATTTCTGGCACTGTCTCTGAATGACTAAATCACAAACTTTGGAGAAGGCATTTATTACATACTAGTCCTTCAAGTGATTCTGAGACATGCTCAAATTTAAGAACTGCTGGATTAAAGAAAGAAGCCTAGTGGATTTAGCATAGTGGTGGTTAAGAGCATAGAGATGCTTACGAAGAGCTGGGGTTAAAACTTGGCTCCTCTATTTACTTCAATAAATTATTCACTGACATTGTCTCAGTTCCCTCATCTCAAAAATGGGAGTAATAATAATACTTATCACAAAAGCTTACTGCAAGAATCAAATGATAAGATGCAAGGAGTGCTTCATATTGCATTCAGTAAACGTTAGCAAGTATTGAATGGATCATGTCCATTAAATATAGAGACTAGAAATTGGGAAAGTCCTTGAGGCTAAGAGGATAGAAAAATTCTAAGATTATATCTGAAGAAAAAAAAGGTAGAAGCCAACAAATAAATAAAATGACAGTGCATTCTTCATTGCAATAAGTCATTTTCATGCTTGATTCATGAGGAAATTCCACCTTACCCCTGAAACTTTACAATTGTCTATAGTAATATCATATAAGATTGCACATATGCTTTCTTTATCTAATACAGATGGAGGAAAAATAAGCAAATATTGATAAATCTTTATAAAAGTACTGTTATTTTTCAAGGTTTTCTATATTTAGAAATCCTATGGCTGCCTTGTTTCAGTACCATTATTGATATTAAGCAAGCTTCTATATCTGCTGGAAAAATAAAACAGATATGTTTCTGTGAAAAATAGATTAGGGGAATGCAATTCTATCTCAGAGCTGCTCAGACCCTTAGTTTAAGAAAGGGTGAATCCTCTCAATTGTATAGCTTGCAAGCATGCTTTTTTTGCTACATGGAAACAAGTCAAAGTCCTCAAACGCTGGCTCTGACAGCTGTTGTCTCTCATTTTCAACCCGACATAATGAGTTTCAAGACTTCAAGCCTGCTGCCCAGAAGTGGTGATGGGGCCTGAGTAATTGGTTTGGAAAAGTGAAGAAATTGAACAAAAGGAAGGAACAAACATGGTTTCATTTTTATTCTCAAGCTATCAGTCTGGCATTTATTTACTCCTGGTGGAATTCTAAAACACAAATCATGATTCTTCATGTTGCAAAATATGCAAGAATATTTTGGTCCTGTATTATACATGCCCAGCCTAACGACACAAAGAGATGAGGGGGACACCCAGGGGTACCTAATCAGATAAATGTTGCTCACCACTCGTCAAAGGTATGACATACTTTTTGCTTCCTCATAAACTAAGAATGTTCTAATTATATTGAATTATATTTACTTAAAGCTACATTACCTATTTACAGAACACAAAATAAATTTCATTGCTTTTGAATCCTATGCTATCAATCCAATAGTAAGAGTTAGTAATTTACACATTGAAATTCTACTTGCCAATATTAAAACCAACAGTATTTAATTAGGAAGTAGATTCCAGGGGTGAGAGAGTGAATGATAACTTTAACCTAGTATGATAGAAAATGGTACAATGACATTAAGGAAAACTGGGAGCTGACAAACAACGGCCCACAGGCCAAACAGAGCTAGCCACATATGTTCATATGATTCAGGAGCTAAGAGTAGTTTTCATCTTTTTAAATGGTTGAAAAAAATCTAAGAAAAGAGTTTCATGACTCATAAAAATTCCAAAAAATTCACATTTCGGTGTCCATAAAGTTTTTTGGAATGTATACATATTGTCTATGTCACTTTGAAGCTATAATAGCAGAGACATTATAGCCTACAAAGCCTAAAAAATTTACTTTCTGGCTCTTTATAGAAAAAGTTTGCCAACCCTTGAGTTAAATGAATAGCAACTGACTTCAGTGGGCTTCACTCATAATGTAAGTGCCCAGATGGATTTTTATTTTTTATTTTTTTGGTTTACGATTAGTGAATCAACAAAATTGACAAAAGTTCAAAATCCCACTGGAAGAAAGAAAGAAGCTCCTTGGCGGACAGTCAATGGGTAAACATTCTTATATCACTGGTAATGAGAAGATAGGTCTGCTGGTTCCATCTTTCACGGTTGAACATCCGATGTCAATTGGAAAGAAACAAGTGCTTTTCAAAAACTATAATAATTATAGTAATAGCAACAGCTAAGATTACTAAATGCTTCCAGTGTTCCGGACAAATGTGCATTATTCACTGACTCCTCCATTAATCCTGTGATGTCATTTATTATTCTCACTTGACAAAGGAGAAAACTGAAATTTAAGAGTTTAAATAACTTGCCGGGTTAATCGTCGGGGCTCATTTTTACTTCCTACAAATATTATTTAATCTTCAAAATATTGCCCATTCCACCTCTTATACTTTTTGTTTATGTACAATCTTATAATTTTTTATACCTACCTTTCTTGTTGGAC
>NW_011888811.1:10549879-10575641 GCF_000151845.1 Pteropus vampyrus
CTGACACCTAGAGTGATCCTAGGACATGGTTCTGGCTACAGAGATGCAGGTGCATTTCTGTTGGGGGCTCTTAGAAAACATTTTTTCCTAATAAAATAAAAAGATATAGTTGGAACCACTCCTGTGTTCTCCTCCATGCTTTAAACGTGGATGTGATGTCTGGAATTACAGCAGTCATCTTATAACCATGAGGCAACAGATGCAGGGGTAAAACAAAGAATTGCAGAGACGCTGCTTCTAAACCAATGACAGCAAATGTCATCTCCAGATTTCTTCATTTAGGTTATTACTTGCAGCTGTTGTTAACTTATGATGATACAGAACAAAGCAATAAAAATCTAACTTATCTCTGCATTCTGTCCTCCCTTTTTCCTGGATGAATTATTGTCAACACGAAATGTTTCAAACTTCTATATTTCATGATAACAAATATACTCTATACTTAGCCCAGGTAAGCCTTTATGAGAGTTTAAGAGTCACTCACTTGTTCTTTCATTCTCTCACTCAAAAGGTATCCTTTAAGAATTTATTGCTATAGATCAGGTAACTGTTATAGATGCTTGAGGAAAAGAGGCCTCAGAACTCAGAGAGAGGGAGAGAGGCATTTGGATTAAAACTTCTAACTGCCAAGGACCATTCTTGTTATACTTTGTGGAAGGCCATAGAAAGTAATTATAAATAATCTAGTCTCTTGAGTCAAAAAAGACCTGGGTTTGAACCCATGTTCTGCCACTTACCAGCTGGGGAACTTACAAGAGCCACTTAACTTCCTCCTGAGCCTATCTTTTCATCTTTCATGTGAGAATAATAATATTTCAGTGAATTAAAAGAAATTGCCAATATTATTGTTATCAGCATACTAAGATATGAACAACATATATTTAAATATCGAAGAGGAAAGGGGTTGGGGTGAGAGAAGGCAGATATGAACCAGAGAAGGCTTTCTGAAGAGAGGGACATTTGAGCTAGAAATGGAAAGATGAAGAGAAGCTTGCTAGAGAAAAGAATAAGAGGGAGAATGAAACATTTTAAGCATAGATAACTGCCTTTGTTAGAAAGTGTTTGGCAGGGACAGCAAGTGGAATAGAGACTGGTGTGAGCCATGAGAACTGGCAGGCGATGAAATTGAAAGGCCAGGCTCGGGCCAGATTGTGAAGAGACCTATAAATACCAGGCTGAATCTGGTCCTTCATCCTACCAGCAAGGAGACGTCTGAAAGGTTATAGCAAGGAACTGACATAACTGGGTCTCTGTTTTAGGTAGATAATTGGCAACAGAATGGGAGATGAGCTGGAGTTAGTGGAAACTGTAACAACCACCATTAGGAGGTTATTTCTATAAACCAGCCAAAGGATAATGAGGAACCGAACTAGGACAGGGATGCTGGAGCATGCAGATGACGGTAGTTTTTAGAGACTTTTGGAGGTAGCAAAATCAAATCTAAAAGGCCACTGGGATTATGAAGGTTAAGAAAATTGAAAACTCAAAACTGACTCTGAGTTGTCTTAATTGGGGCAGAGGGGTTAATGGCTATAAATGCTATTAACTAAGACAAGAACATTCAGGAAATATATTAATAAATGAAAGTTCAAATTATAAGAATGTGGTCTTTTTTGAGTTAGGTATTTCTCTCAAGTCCTCACTAAAGTCTACCCAATTCTCCTTGAATGCCATTTGAGCCTGCTTTCTCCTGTGATATCAGTGCAGGACTGGCCACATTCCATTCTTAGGAAACCATTATGAACACTAGTGAACCCACCTTGATGAGACATGTGATTTCAAGCCCCTTTACCAATAATTCTGTAAGGGTTTTACAGTCTGAAAACATGCTTCAGACTTATTACATACCCCACTGCCACCATGCCTAGTGAAGGTCCTTGCAAATGTAAGTGCTCAACAAATGGTTGTTACTTTGATATAAAAAATACTTCTTAAGGGTCAACTTTAAAGTCTTCGATGATCATTGTACAAGCTTTAAAGAGACAGTCATGGAAAGAGGTCTCAAAAGGAAAGGGCATGGAGCCATTTGCATAAATCTAAGCTGTTAGTGATATATCTGTACCTTCACAGAGATAAAATATGGCACTCTGTGGCTTGAGCCCCATACTTTCTTCAGTGTCTTTGCCTTTGCCTTTGATCAGTTCTCAACCTTTGACCCAGTTTTTCATACTCTCCACAATTTGCAACCTTAACACCCCTCAATATAGTGCATGAGTGTCATGAGTTGCTCCAGAGTATCTGCTCCATGCATTAATCCTGTCAGGCTTGATAACATGTTCATCGCAAGCCTCCAGAAATCCTCTTATAGTTTTATTAGCATCCTTAACCTTATCCACTTGTTTCATGTTCTCCCTCACCATTTCTCAATCCTCTCTGGAACTTAGTTCTATGCACATTAACCAGGAGTCACACAAGCTGAGGAAGTCTGGTCACAGTGAAATATGTTTGGCAAATAATTGACCCATTTAATATGTACTGAAAATGTTCAGGGGCAGAAGAACCTGCACAGTATTTTCCACTCTGACCTGATGATGGTTATTTTAAGTGAGTATACCATTTCCAGGATGGATGAAAGAAAGGATAAACCAAAGAGTATTTTCAAATCTTTGCTCATAAGATACAGGGAATAAACACATGAATGAATGTATGAAATAAAACTGATGGAATGAACACAAGAATTACCTATATATTTCCCTGAAATACTTATCTCTGCTGGGGCGCCTTCGTATTCCTGATTACATCAAGAAGAGAGGAAGAGCTTTGGAAGTTTGAGAACACAAGGAAGAAATTCCGAAGTGTCCAAAGTAAGGAGACTCTTCCAGAGAAAGACTATCGCCTTGGGCAAACACCCAAGAGGAGGCATTCTTGTGAAAGAGGGAAAGCATTTACGTGTAAGTGAGGGACAAGTCCGAAGGGACAGCCATCTACTGAGATGGGCAGCTATCTGCCAGGAAATACACTTCTCTTTTCTGTCCATTTTGTGAAACTGATTCAATCAGTACTCCTGCTCTGCAAGGAACCAGTGTGGTAAAGTGAACTGCTATCACTCAAAAGTAATGGAGTGAGGATGCCATTATTTTCAATTATTTGAGGCCAGGCAGTCCCCAATTTCATTAGCTCCATTTCTGGGGAATTTTTATACCAAATTCTATGGCATCTGCAGAAGTGGGGGGAAATCCACACAAATGCCATTCTACCACAAATGTCATTCTTTTTTGTATATGATTAAAATAAATCATATACAATTTCATAGGCACTTTGGATTTAAGGAAAGCAGAAAACTGGTCCCCTAAATATGCCCATATTCTAATCCCTAGGATATGTCCATAGGATGAGGTTATCCTAGAGTATCCTGGTAGGCCCAGTGTAATCACATGAGCTCTGCAAAACAGAAGAGATAGGAAAAAGAGGAAGTCACAGAGATGAAGCAATATAAAAAGGCAAAAACTGATAAGCACAAAGAGAATTCATGGCTGTGGGATAAGGAATGCTGGCTCTAGAAGCTAAGTGAAGTGGACCCTGGCTAGTAGCCAGCAACCACACAGAAATGAATTCTACCAACATGAATAAGCCTAGAAGCAGCTCCTTCCCCAGATAAGAGCCCAGGCCTGCCACCAGCTTGATTGTGTGACCTTATGAGATCCTAAGTTGAGCTCCACTGAGTCACCCTGACCCCACACATTTGACCCACAGAAACAACGGAATAACAAATGGATGTTGTTTTAAGCCATGAAATTTATGGTACTTTGTTACTGCAGCAATCAAAAACTACTACAAGATTTGTTCAATTAACCCCACAAACATTAAAGTGTCAACACTGGTTAGCCTTATTTTGATTCATCCATCCAAATATCTATTTTTGGAGCACCTCATCTACTCTGATCAGGCACTGGGTAGAAACCTTTTCAAGAACTAAGCTCACAAGTGATGAGCAAAAACAAGCATCTCCTCCAATGCTTTCAGTCCAGATGGGGAGAGAAATATTTTCTTAATTACATAAACATGTATATAGTAGTAGATTGTGATCAATAAAATGGAGGGGAGATGGTTGATGCTAAGGAAGTCTACATCAGAGGTGCTGGTGGGTGTGCCAATGACCACTTCCCTGAGGGACTGACAGTTAAGCTGTGATCTGCAGTAGAGGTGGGAAGGATGTACAGGTGCAGTGCTCTGGTGGCAGAACAACCAGCAAAGAGGGAAGGTAAGGGGTGTGAGGAAGTGAAAATGCTGGGGCAGAGGAGTTAGGCGGAAGAGCGGCGGCTGGATTATGAGGCTCTGTGAACCATTTTAAGAGTTTTCCACAAAGAAAAATAAAAAGATGCATCGCATTTTAAAAGGAAAGGAATTATTTGTTGATTAATGATCACAGAAACTGTTATCGACAGAAATGATACCCGGGCTGTCCCTGTGGGCTACAGACTTCAAAATTTTAGTCCATGGCTTAGGGAACGAAGTACAGGGCCTGCCTTTCAAACATCAGATCACTCACAGGTTTAGAAAAAGCCCTAAACTCCGTGTTCTAAAACTTAGAGATTCATAGAAAGTGATTTATTCTCTTTGAGATTTAGTTGACATCTACAAAGTAGAAATGATACTTCGATGTAACTAAGAGATACAACAAATAAGTAAATAAATTCCTGCCCTGCTTGACTCAGGATCAAATGAGAACCAAGTATATGAATGTGCTTTGTAGAGTGGAAAATGTTTTTCAAATGTGAATAATTATTGTTATGAATAAGCTAACAATGTCTTCATTTAAGGCGAGATTGCTTGATGGTTCTTAGGACAGAAATAAGAGCCATGCTATGATACTGATAAACAGGCTGGAACAGGTCAATGAAGAAGGTCATGGAATGTCCACCCAAGGATACACTTCCTGCCAGGGACAAAATAGGGGAGACATCAGCAAAGGTGTAAGGAGTTGGACTAGATGAGGCATCTTGAGCTCTGAGTTTCTATGTAAACATGCTCTAACTAGAACAATAGAAGGACTCCAACAATCCTGGCGGTTACTAATCCTACACATGATTATCATCAGTTAAAATCTGCCAAAAATTACCATCAGTACAAATTTGAAATTCTTTTAAAACATAACTTTCATATGGTTGCCAGAATCCTTTCTTGAAAACCTGAGAAAAATTTGTTTCCACGGGCACTGTTTCTGAGATCTTAATTCTGGCCAAGATTTCCAGCCAAGAAATATCACAGTATTAAAAGCATGAGCTTTGGAGTACAACAGGAATGTCTGAATCACAGCACTGTCAGCTAGTAGGAAGGTTACTTAACTGCTAAGATTCAGTCTTCTCATCAGTAAAACAGGAATACTGAGAAGATCGTACAAGCATCTGGCAGCAGAATAACCAGCAAAGACAGAACTTAAGGTTGTGCTTTGTGCAGTGCCTGGCGTATCAAAATACTTGGAAAATATTATTATCACTATTGACCCATATTGCCTGAGGAACCTGAAAGCTTGAATTACTTTAGGACAGAAAATATACTTAGGAAACATGAGTTGCATCTCACTAATTGTTCAACAGCCTATTTCTTTTTTTCCCCTAATACTAAATTTTAAAAAAAAACCTAAAATCTTATCTACAGAAGATTTCTTAGATGAGCTGTTTGTCTTCACTGGGGGTTGTCTGTACAAGATAGAAATGAAACAGCAAAACTCGCGGTTATAAGTACAGAAATCAGCATACCCTTATATTTCAGAGCCCATTCTCAATTGCTGGAATTTCAAACACTTTGGAGATAGGAGTCATCATAATTTCAGAATGGCCTTACCCCTAGAAACAGAGCAGACCAAATCATTCATCTGCAGTATCACAGCTGAGACCTCAAAGCAAAGCCCAGAGTTCAGGCATGTGGTAATTAGGCCTCTAAATTCACTCTACTGGCTGGGAAATCTGTCAAAAAAAATTCTTATCACAGGCAGAGTTAATTACACATAAAATGACAAAGCAGACACACTGGGAGACAAACAGTAACCTAGAGAGGAAGATGGCTAGAGGAAGGGCAGCAAGAGGCCATGTTCAGATCTGGTCCTGGTGAATACTAAACCCTACCAGCCCCACAAGTATAAACAGGTCTACTGGAATTTAAAAAGAGTATTTTCAGTGTCCAAATAGATTTTACATTGGGTTCATTCACAGAAAGCTGAAATATATTGTAAAACCAGCAACTGAGAACTTTCTAGTGTTTGATTTACTTACTAGTGCAAGAAATTCTTTATATTCTATTTTCATTTCATTTCATTCACTTAAACAATATTTATTGAGAACAAACATGTATCAGACACAAAGCTTGACATGCAGAAATAGACTAAGCCCTGCCCTCATGCCACCAACAGTCCTATAGGGAAATAGAAATCAAACAGAAAAACACAAGCAAATGGATCTTTATTAATTGTGATTTGTGCCTTAAAGGAAAAGAACAAGGTTCTACGAGAGACGGAAAGATTTAGAGCAGAGTATACAATTTCAGTTGGGGGTGGGCTGGGGCTTTTCCCAGCTGGATTTCCTTTCCTCTAGCCCCTGGACTGTGGAGATCATCTCCTATTGCCGTCACACCTCTCTTATGAGCTAGACAGAACCCTCCAGAGATGGACAAGGATCCAAACAGCCTGAGTTTTCTATGCTCCTTTGGATTTTATGAGTTAGACCCCTGGTTTCCCATATACTGTTATCTGTAACTGCTGGTTCCCTGCAACCGATCACTCTCCTTTCTCAGCTTAGAGACTATCTATGTCCCAGCATGCCCAGTATGAGGTACTAATAACTTCTGAAGAGATTATTTAGTTTGTACGTTTCTTTAGGAGAATTATTTTTGCATCTCCCCACCAAAGATAAATACTGTTTTTCAAATATGAATAAGTTTTAACATAGATTAAAAGGAATTATGAAAACAGTGATCACATTTTCAGTCCACACACTAAGTGGCCTTTAAGAGGTTATCAGTGCAGTTGATAAATTTTCAGTAGTTTACATCATTCATAATCACCAGGAATACATGTCATGGTCACATACACTCTCATTGGAGCCAGCTCCAAAGGGTACCCAAGCACAAGCAAAGAGCACAGAATAATAAGTGTTACCCAGATGCCTTTCAGGAATAAAGGATTTATTCCCTCAGCTGCCAGGAGGGCTGCCAGCAGAGCCATCAGCTATAAATCCTCTCTGAGAATTGCCCTTATGAGCCAGCCTACATCCAATGACTGGTCCTACAAGGGGTATAAAGTTTCCTCACCTCAACTAGGGACAGCTGTAGAGAACCATCAAGATTCATAGCTCCCCATGGGGTATACTTCCTGCAGAGGCTACTTTGAAACTGCATCGCACCTCAACTTCTCCATCTGCTCAATCCTTCTTTCCCTTCCCCTATACAGATATCGATCCTAAAAGCCCTCTTAGTAGAAGTTCTACATGCTAATCTCCATCCCAGAGTCTACATACTGGGGAACTTGATCTACCCTAATGGAGACTGGAGGACAGTAGTATGGATTCTCTCAATGAATGCATCTTATATCTCAGGCATTTATTGAGCACTGATCATGGCAGGTATTGTATTCCCTTAAGACTCATATTCTACAGTAGAACTCAGAATACTTCTCACAGATGTCTACAAAGACTAATACACTAGTTGTTATTCCAAAGAGTTTTATCTTTAATATTCAAGGTAGTTGCAATAACCCAATGTGGACCATCTGTTGTTGTGTCAATCGGTTTAAGCAAGGGAGTTAAAATCCTGGGAGAGTCTGGAATCACAAGTTTCTTGCATTCAAAAATAATGTGGCATCATTTTCGGCCCAGCTGTGAAGCACTGCATGACTAAGAAAATACAGGTCCCCTAGGAGACACCCTGTGCTACGTGCCAGTGAAATCAGGACGAGGCAAGCTTTATGATCTAATTGGTCATCTGAGAGGCCAGTTTTTTAACCAGTTCTTTAAATACTGATTTTCTTGCTGTAATTAAACTGTCTTTTTAAGGCAGCTTTGTAGATCCATTCTTTTCCACCTAAACTCTTTTTGTTTTTAACTCCAACTTTTTTGTCCCACATTCTTTCTAAAGATAGTTCTGCTCCTGAAGATAAATTTTGTAAAAATAACATAAAATGCTTATATTTATAAGTTGGGGACTAATAATTTCTGTTGATTAGAGCTTGATTAAGAATGAGTCAGCATGAAAGGCCAAGGTTGATATTTATACCTGGCGAAGGGTCAATCTAGACAAGGGAAGCAAAATCAGCATTAATCTTTGTCATGTATGAGTTAAAAACAGGAGCCACCATGCACCACAGATTAGTTAGCACGTTTCATGGGTGTGATAACTCTGCATCACTCTTCTTGCTTAAATGGAATCCATTGTCACAGTTGCCATAATGCCATTAAGATGTTCACCATGACTTGTGTTTTTTCATTATTTCAGAAGGTTGTAATTGGCCAGAAATTTTTAAACTGCTTTTCCTTTTCTTCACTTTCCTGCTCTACCTCACTCTCTCCTTTACTATTACAATGCAGATGCTTGGGTTCTGGTCTATCTGAACCTACTGATTCAGAATCATTTTCTAGAGATGCTCTGAAGTCTGCATTTTTAGCAAGCACAGTGTGATTCTTATGTACAATAATGTTTGGAGCTAATCATTTTGACATGTAAAACCACAACTGAGATCAGCAAAAACAAATAAACCATGCCATAAATATGTGCATTCTGACTACTTTATATGGAACTACTCCACCCATGAAAACATCTACTCTGACCTTTATATCTTCACTCTTTACTTCTTTGGTTCCCCGGCCTCACACCTTGACTCCCAATATTAACCTGACACTCTCTTTCCTGGTGGCCACTCTGGACTAGCATTTCCCACTTCAAATCCATGCACCATAACAGAGGTAAGAGACAAACTCAGGCCACAGGTGATAAAACAGCTGAGTCCTCTTCCTGTCCAGTCACCACATCAATAGAAAAATGGATTCAATCATTCACTCGTTCATTTATTCCTTCATTTATTCAATTTATATTAATTGAACACCCGTTAAAAGTCCAGAACTGTAGCATGTCTTGAGGATGTAGCAATAAAAAAGAAAATAGGCTTGGCAAAAATAAAAAATAAAAAAAACCTAACAATAATTTGAAAATGGGCAGAGGACCTGAATAGACATTTCTGCAAAGAAGACACACAAAAGGCCCATAGACATATGAAAAGATGTTCAACGTCAATAACCATTAGAGGAATGCAAATTAAAACCACTATGAAATATCACTTCACCTGCCAGGGTAGTAAGGGATCCATTCTGTATTTCATCCACTCTCGACGACATGAAATTGAAGCCCAGAATGAAAGAATGCTTTCAACATGTGAAAATCTACTGCTAGAATTTATCACATAAACAGATCAATAAGGAAATAACACATGATTATCTAGATATGGTACAAGACTTTAATAAATATGCAGTACTCATTCATGATAAAACTCTCTTCAAGTTACTAACACATCATGTTAGCCCAGGGTTTCTTAACCTGGGCATTAATGACATTTTGAGTTGAAAAGTTATTTACTGTGTGTGTATGTATGAGGGGGACTACATGTGTATTACAGGATATTTAGCCTGTAGCACTCTCCTATTCATAACAATCAAAAATGTTTCCAAACCTTGCTATATCCCCTAGAGACAAAATAACCCTTGATTGAGAACCACTGTGTAGGCAAGTTACTTAATACTATAAGACTCAGTTTTCTCACTTACAAAATGGAGGAAATTATAGGACCAACACTGCAGGGAATCTGTATAACAAAACAATATAATGCATTTCTGATATTTGCTGGCGATTTCTTAATAAGCCCTAAAGAAATCTACTCACTTGACTGTGGTTGTGGTGATAGTGATGACGGTGTTGATGATGATATCGATGTTGATAATGGCAAGATGATATAGTTGAAATGCACACAAATGTGCTTTGTTCTCAGGATTCCCTCCTCTCTCTTGGCCCTTTGTCACTCATCAGAGATATTCTGCAGTCATTTCTCCAGGAATAACACGGATAACACAGCAGGAATATGCAGAGACCACAAGGAAGAGTCAATTTCGAGACCCAAGGAATGGGTGGTCTCTTAGGCATAGAAAATAGATTTAGGAGTGGTTGAGCCAAATAAGGTGGAAACAGTTTTTCGCCCTAGTCTAGAATAAATGTCCTGAGCTGAAAAAGAGAAATAGTGGTGCTGCTAGGATTAGAGGTCAGAGGCATCCTAGACAGGAGGGCCATACCTAGAAAGGCCATGCCAAAGGGAGATGAGGTCACCTCCAGAGGCCTCCATCTTCTATGGGGCATCCTGTGAGAAGTCCAGTCTGTACCCGACGTGCCTGAGGATCAGGCAAGCTCCTTCATCCTGTCTACTCTGTTTACATGCTTATGCCTCATTAGGGTTTCTAGTAGCTGAGCCTCCAAGCATGTCCAGCAGGGAACACCATAACTACTGCCAGGACAGTGTGCACTCAGGCTGCTGGCTGTCTGATGGGAGCTGCACATATCTGTGACCTGGACATTGTTGAGATCCCCCATGGATTGCGACCTGTGAGAACACCTTTCCTGGACATCTAGATGGCCCCTGACACCTAGAGAAAGAAAGGGTGTGGAAGCTAAAGTCACCTTGCAATCCTGTACCTCATAGGTGTGACACAATGGAACCAGCCCAAGACCCCTTTGAAACATTACAATTTTGCAGTAGTTGCTTTTTATCATTCTTACTAATATTTGATGCTAGGCAAGTAACAGAACTTGCCTGAGTCTCAATTTCCTCAATTTCCTGAATTCCACTCAGCTCTAAAATTTTATGATTTCTCTCTCTACTTTTCCAGATTAACTGTTCCTCATAAATATGCAGTAACTGCTTGAGAAATATTCAGATGTCATCATTTTTAAGTCACGAGAGATTGAGATGTAAAAATTAAAATAAAAATGAAAAGTTGGGCTACTTTAACAGACAGCATGAATCGACTGCCAGAAAGAACTTGCTTATAAAATGCCAAATTAATGACAGTTTTACTCAGTTTTTATTCATTTCCTTCACTTTCATCTGCTATAATTTTTAAATAGTATCTGCACCTGAGGCCAAAGCTTACTGACATTAAAACAGATCACCCGGATTTTTATAATCAGCATTGAAATGAAGGTCAGAAATGATCAAATAAATGATCTTTAGGTAATGGCAGTTACAGCCATTACCCTATTTTACAGATAAGGAAACTGAGGCTTTGAAAGTTAAGTAACTTGTTTCACATAATTATTAAGTGTAGAAGCCAGAACTCATGCCCCGGCCTATAGAATTTCCACACTCAAGCAAAGAACACTGAAGTATAAACTGTATAGATTTTATTCCATGTGTCATTTATATTCATATTGCCTCACTAACTTGCAGATTTTGTTGAATGTCCATTTCTCTTCTCTTACCAAATCATTTTCATTCCAATTCCTTTCCTTTAGAAAACCCATCACCATTGACAAGTTTGCGTTGCTTGAGCTTATGATGCATTAGAGAGAACATTTGGACAAAACAAAACCATGAAACTTTCCGAGAAGTTATGCCTGTGCTGTTGTAACTGTGCCACTGATTCTCCCTAAAAAAAAAATACTTCTCAGGGTAGAGCTAGATTTAAAGGGAACTATATTAAAAAATGAGTCATTCTTCTTTCAGAACTAATTTTAAATGGTTAGAAAATGAGAAAGCCTGTGCAAATATGCTATGGGTTATTAAATCCTGGTTTGGACTACACTGCAAATGGGTGTGGGTAAATATCAGCCACAGAATGATAATCATTTAAGTCCAGCAGGCTCCCATACTGCCAAAACTCCACTCAGAATGGAATCCCCACTTTAAATACTGTATGTTCAGACCGCTTCTGACTTTTCTTTGACATAAGGCCTGAAACTAGGAGAGAAAAATAAATCGACACACTTGACTACGTAAAAATTTTAAAGTTGGCATGGCAAAAGATACCATTAACACGGTTAAAAGACAAAATGAGGGGGAAAACTGACCAAATAGGTGACATGCATGATTCCCACCTATGATATCTTAAGAATGTCATCAAAAAACAAAAACAATCTAATTGAAAAATAGGCAAAGGGCATAAAGATGACAAAAGATAAGGATCAACAATTATGTGAAAGATTTTAAAAATTCACTGTTAATCTAAGAAATGCATATTTAAAAATAAATAATTATTGTGTTTTTCAGATTAACAAGGACCAAAATGTACAATACTCAGAATGTAGGAGAAAGGGCACTGCTGATGGAAGGTAATTTTGCAATATCTATAAATTTTTAAATGTGCCTACTAAATAACCAATACTATTTTGAGTGCTTTTCTTCTGGAAATATTGAACATCTGCTTAAAGAAATGTACATATGTTCAAGAATGCTTATAATAATATTAAACATTTTTGGAAAAAAAACTACATTGCCATTATTAGGAGACTGGCTATAAGAATTACAATTAATTCCTAAATAAAATATTGTGTATTAAAAAATAATTAGGTAATTATAGACATACTGGTATGGAAAGATCACAATATACTGTTCATAATAGGGTTTAGGCAGCAAAAGCTGCAAAACACTATCATATTCCATTAAAAACTATAACAATAATTATTTAAAAATATTATTTTATTGCAAATGGTTATTGGAAAATGTCTGAAAAGATATAAATTAATCTGCTAATAACAGTTATCTTTTGGAGCTGCGACTACAGAGAAATTCCACTGTGTGGTGTAAACATTTTTGTATTGTTTGTATCATTGACAATTAACATGTATTATTCTTGCCTTCAATTAAAAATGTACAGAACATGTTTTTTAAAGACTAGATCTGATCATTTCACTTTTAAGGGCTTTTACAATATGCTAGAGTGAGTGAACTGATATGTATTCCAGGAATGATCAGTCTTTATCTAACCAATGACAGTTCAGAATTTCTCCATAGGGCAGGATAGTTATGGAAAGCAAATGAGTCAATGCAGGGAAAACAACTGTAAACTGAAGGACACTCAACAGGTATGAAGGACTCTGAGACTCTGGACAACTCTGAAGTAATACTATGTGAGTACTTCTTCAGAAGATAAATTATTTATTTAAATATTTTCCCTGTGACCCCATATCTAAATTGTATGTTTGTGGTCACAGGATTTACAACAAATCAATCATAGGGATTTGCACTGATTACAGAAAAACACTTATGAAACAATAGGCCGATCACAGGAAAAGTTTCACCCAATTTCAATGCCTGGAAATTATATTTAAAAGAGCAGAGAGATATTACCAATATCAGCCACAAAACAACCAAAACTTTGTTGTAACCTTCTATATGGTACTGCTGCTACTATTTTAGGAGGAGCTGTCACTGACATTAGCCACCTCTCCAGATTCTGTAGGAGATGATGACTATCCCAAATGAATCAAATAAAGAGAGATTTGAAGAACAGAACTTTGCTGCCAGGCAGGCTTGGCTTGCTAGACATGGACTGTTGGGTATGTAACTCATGGCAAAGCAAACAATAACCAATACTCACTTCCACTTCCGCCCTTACTTTCCTCCACTAAAAGAAATTATAAAAACGAAATACTCACTGCTTCAGTCTTCTTCACAGCAAGAAGCAGCCAAGGAAATATCGATCGTCTCAACAAGTCTATAGAGGAAATCTGCCGAGCCTACTTTCTTTCCTGATAAAAAAGACAGAGAGAACAGGTGTTTTTCTTCTTTCCTTGCTCCTGCCTGGAATGTAGACATGCTGGCTGTGGAAGTCACAATAAGTCCAAGAGAAGGCTGAGAGTAGCATAAAGATGCTGGCTTTGATATCGCTGAGTTGCTTAATCAGAGCAAGCAGTTGCCTCTTCCCCAGCGTTCTTGTCATGGTAGGAAAATTAATTCATTTAAGTCACTGTTAGATGGATATTCCATTACCTACTACAGAAAAAGATTTCTAATACATATTTAATCTCTCTAAGCAATAGTTTACTAATCTCTAAAATGGAAAATGAGGATAACCTTGCAGATGATATACACAAACATATATAACCTATATGTATACATATATAATCTATGATATATTCGAATCATTCAAATCCTTGCTCAAATGATGGTCTTTAGGAAAGTCCTACCTGACAACTCTATATAATTAGCATTGCTCATCATTATCTGCTTTATTTTTTTTTCATTGCAGTTTGTATTAAAAATATATAGTATCAGTTGTTTATCTACCTGTTGTCTGGGACTCTCTACTAAAATGGAAACTCCATGAGGTAAGAAACTTTATTGTGTTTATTACTGTATTTCTAGCACTTATAATTGTGTTTAGCACATAATTCGCATTCTATCCATATTTATTAACTAATGAATGAACAAATTAATGTATATAGAATGTTTAGCATATAAATGGCCTAATAAATGATAGTGGTTTAGGTGTTATATAGAGAATTATGGTTATTGCACAAGCAACACCACTGGGAGAAACTGAGCCTGAGAACAAGAGGTCATTATACCTACCCTAGAGATCTAGCACACACATGCACAAGGCCATATACACAACTGTTCACAGCAACACCTTTTTTGTAAAAGCAAAATAATGCAATTTAAATGTTTATCAATAAGTTTAATAAACTTTGGTATATCCATATCATGGAAAAATATTCAACTATTAAAAAGAATGACTGAGATCTATATTGTACTGATGTGAATAGATCAACAAAATGCAGTGTTAAGTGGGGGAAAAAATAAAGCTACAGAAAAAATAGTAAAATGTGATCCCATTTACTTAAAATAATCAATCACAAAGCAAAACTATAGTGCTCTCTGCACTAATCTACAGACATGTATTCATGCAAAAAACATCTGGGAGACACACACACAGACCCCTAATTAGTATTAATGGGACAAGGAATAGGTTGAAGGGCGGGAGTGCAAGTGTAATATTCCTCTGCTCTTCATCATGGGAATTTTATAAAAAGAATGTGTTCCTTTATATGTGCATAGTAATAAAATGACTAAAACTGTAAGCATATCAGAAAGAGTCCAAAAGCACCGATGCACCCTGAGCCACGTAAGAGACCCGCCCCCCACCTAATTCCAAGTTTCTTTTCATGAGAATTGTCTCAAATACTACAGGTAGACAGTTATTATTTAGGAAACTTAGCAATTTATTTTTAAATTTAGATTCTCCGCAAAGACTACACATTTTGATCAACCTCCAACACTACTTTTGTTTGGCTCTGAGAAAGCAATGACCACTTTAATGCCTTGTTTCACATAAAAAGGATCAGCATTCACCACCTCATTCCAAGCATCCTGGAATGTTGAGGCAGTTTGTGTATGAACAGTCCCAGGGCGGAGAAATAAATAAATAAGTAAACAAACAAACAAACAAACAAACAAACTTTGAAAATCATTTACTTTCCTTCTTGAAAAGAAAACAATAATGCTCCTTGGAAATCTAAAATGTATTGAAGGAAGAAGGTCAGATGTAGGAACCACGCCCAAAGATGTCCAATTATGAAGAGGATAAAAGGTGTCTTGGAGCTCTCATCCTTAAAGCGTTTCTGTGACTCCCTTGTCCAGAAGCTCCACACCACCTCCACCAAATTAAGAGAAAATGGATTGAGGAGATCGAGGCAGGGAAAGCAAATTGTCCATTTATTCCTGGTTGCCTCAGAAGTCATTACTGAACGTATTCCACAAGATAATAAATAAAACTGATTGTGTGGTTAAGAACATTAGAGGAACCTGGAGCACCTGTAAAGAGCATTGTGCCGAGAAAAGAGTATTAAAAAGTGAGGCGTTTCCTCTCTGCACGTTTCAGCATGGTGGCTCGGGAGAGAAACTATAGTTGAAATGGATAGGAGCAATTTTCCATCATTATAGAAACCTTACACAACCTCTGACTGCTTATACCCTCATCTCTTAGCATCCTAGTAAATTGCCGTTATTTGTTCCAAACAAACCAAAAGGCCCGTGGTAAAATGGAGTAATTTAAGGCTAGAAGAATACGGTACCTGTAATTCAATTTCATGGCAGCTGGTTTCACAACATGCTCCTCTACCTTCGCTTATGACACAGGAAACTTCCTTCCGAGTGTAAACTCTGCTCTCACTAAGCTGAGGGCTCACGATAAGTGGACCTTAAATGGACAGAGACAATCACCACTGGCGAGGCGTAACTCAGCTTCAGTTCCCCAGGCAACTCAACATCCACTCAGGTCTCAGGCTAGCAAGAAATCAAACTCTCTCAATTCCGAGTGGGAAGCGAGGTGAGTTACTAAAGAAAGAAGTGCTCCAGGAAAACCACAAAAGAGGGGCTGTACAATATTTGTGTATGTGGATATATGTAAATATATATATATTTAGAAAATCTAAACTGTTCTTTGTAAAAGAACTGAAAATAAAACAAAAGACTGCTAATAGCAATAGCTGGTTAAAATGTGATCGGTGATGATATAATTGAATGAAAATAACAAAATATGTCACTGTATTTCCTGCTCTTTGCTAAGCCTCTAAATCTGGATCTAGTTACAATTGTGGGTAGAAGAGAGAGAGACACCAGAAAGGAAAGAGTCTGGGCCTCTCAGATTAGAAATCGTAATCTGAGGCCATTAGCTTTGCAAGTATAGAAACTGGACCTTATCCGAGAACTGGGTTGGACTGAAATGGACTGACTCAGATCAATCACACTCGCAAGAGTGATGCATAAGCCCAAAAAAACCAATATCCTCATTTGCCATGAAAACTATAACTGCCAAATTAAATGAATATTTAAATTCTCTAAGGTGATGGGTGTGTGATTGTGTAATCATTTCACAATGTATATGTATATTAAAACATCACATTGTATCTTTTAAATATGTACAATTTTTATTTGCCATCTCATTAAAGGTGGAATGAATACGAACATTAAAAAATAAAATGTAGAATGGAATCATAGAAGTAATTAACATTTGATGACTCTGCTACCTGATGCGAACCAGTATTAACATTAACATTAATATTACTATTGGGAAACACTGAATATTTACCTTTGTGCTAACCAACTTCTCACTACTCCAAGAATTTAGGACCATTATTGTCATTTTAGAAATGAGGAAAATGTGGCTCAGAGAGGTTTTGCAGTCACCCAAAGTGACAGCTGGTTAGAGGCTGAGTAGGCAATCAAAGCCTGGCAGAGTGATCCAGAGCTTGTTGCCTCCCACAAATCTCCTGCAACTTGCTGATATGGGTCATGAGAACGTTTATAAAATGCTGTCTTGAAAACTTTCAACTTCTGCCTAACAAAGTGCTATCATACACATTTCCTTATTAATTTCTTATATCAACCCCATTAGTAAGAAAGGGTATTATTATCCTCGTTTCCTAGATGAGGACAGATAAGCCAAGGGACTTGCTCAAGTTTTCATAACTGATAAGGGAAGATACGGAACTTGGACTCAGAGTTTGACAGCAAAATTTTCTTTCTCTGTAGCTCCAAGATTGGAAAACATGTTGACATTCAGGATGTTGAAGACAAGTTGATGAGGAATCACATTAACTAGGTGGACATTTATGAAAAGGAAGGTGATTCTATCTGTATTTGACAAGAATATATGGAATGCAGGACTTCCGGCTACTCCTCTTGGCATCAAGAAATTGCTGGAGGTTTGTGTTTTAAGTGAGTGCATGCTGTTTTAAGAGGTTGATCTGATGTGCTAACATTTAAAGGTGATTTTAAAAATTAGTTTAACTCTAAGAAGCAAATCTGTCATTTCATGAAGAGAGCAGTGGGCAGGGGAATTCCTTTTCTTTAAGTCCTCCTACCCATACATATTAAAATTAGCTAAGAGATGTAGAAATTGAATTAAAGTGAGACATAAGAAAGAACTTTGCTGTTTTAATGGCTGGGATGTTCTTGATTATGCAGCATTAGCCACAGACAAGATTTGAACTACAACAGGCACAGAGGTAAAGACAAGGAAAAGAGTGTTCCATTTTCTTCTGGGACCAAGCACTTCTGATATTGATGAAGTAGGCTGAGGGCTAGGATGCATGAGAGAGTTTTGAGATGTACGGTAGATGGTAGCCTCTGTGATCATGTATGTCTACTTAAGACAAAGGGAAGGATTCTGAAGCAAGATTTAACATCAAGTTTGCAGAAATTAGCGAGAATCTTTAGGGCCACCACATTCCCAATTTCTATTGGACAGGACAGAGAGGCATCACAAAGACTGCCTGAGCACTGTGAGAAACGGTAATGGGGACTCTGGCATTCTTTACCAGCCTTCTCCCTCTTGCACTCAGGCAGCCATGAATCATTTCAGAACCCTCTTGTCTGGCCAGAGAGGGCTGCTACAGTGTCCTGGGCTGGGTATCCAGGAGGAATGCTAAATCTACATTGGCATTCACCTGTATGAACAGCTAGGGTAAGTTGAGTGCACAGGGAGGGGTTGAACGGCCTTTACTTAGCAGAGTTGGGCAAATATCCCAGATGCTGGCACAACAGCAGAGACGCAGGAGTTCTGGCCAAAGGGTGTAGGAGAATTGCATGGGCTTCGGAGTTATAACTTTGGCATGCAATGCTAGGTCTCACAGATTGGCCGTGTATACTTAGTTCCCTTCTTAGAGGCCCAGCACGCATATCCATGCAACGAGGAACCTTAAAGCGTATTTATAGATTAGACGAGCATATCTACTATTTATTGCTGAACACAAAAGTTAGCCCATATAGATACCCAAGAAAAGTGTGTTTCTCTTTTATCTATTCCCTCCCACTTTCGAGACAGAAAAGTAGATGATAAAGCATATTTAGGCCAAAAGAAAGTACCCAACTGTCTTGAGGGAAACCATCACCCTGGTCATAAAATCATAGAAAAGCAAAACAGATCTGGAATATATACAGATGGTTTTCTCTGACTATAGCGATGAGTAGCTGTAAAACAAAGTAGCTAATCACTTTTGCGGATATCTTCATGAACAGTTTCCAGAGAAATCAGGTCAGGCACAACGAACGATGTGGGACCATGAAACATGAACAAAAAGTGAGGACCTGATGCTTCAATTTCAGGTGACTTTTATTTTTTCTCACTTTTTGAGCTCATTTTTATTTAACATAAAGACGATGAATTCTTTGTAAAAAAAAGAAAAAACAATAAAACACTAAACCTTTATGTTTTTCAACAGAGCAGCGACTGAATACATCATCGCAATAGCAGAGAGGAGAATAAGGATGTCTGAATTTCTTCCTGAGTACGAGACTGCTTTCATTAGTCATGGGATCGTGTACAAACCACTCCCTGAGTCTGTTTTCTTATTTCCAGAATGGGAAGACAAAAATAATGATTCTTTTTTTTTTTTTTTTAATAAGGTGAATATGAGAATCAAATAAGGCAATACATGAAATATAATTAGAACAATGCCTAGTATGGAGTGAGTGCTCAACAAATGTCATCACGATTACCAACGTTATTGTTCTAGATCATTCTGTGGGTGAATGAGGGCAACTCTAAAGCAAAACAGGACGACTCAGAGAGACTGATACATTAATGGGAGCTTTAATGACTTTTTGATTAATGTTAATCAGATAGTGTTATAACTAGATAAGTGTTTGGGGGAGATATAAAATAATTGATTTAATAAAATTATGAATAAAAATTTCAAACCTTGTTGATGAAAAATATTCTCCTTAAGATGCTAGATTATTCAAGAAATACTGCCAGTGTTTGGAACTTTTCTTTCTCTCTCTCTCTCTTTCAGTTAAAGCCAGTAAACTTGGATTGAATATGTATGATGAGCTGTACACTACGGAGAATACAAAGAGAAGCTTAGGAATTGCCTGAATGGTGCATAAGGTACTTTGTCAATACCCACAATGACAGAAAACTTTTGCCCTTGAATGTTGTCACTGATTATTGGAAACAGTTCAAATTAGTTCAGGGCCAAGCGCAGGCAGGTGACTAAGCTGGATAATAAAACTGAGGCCTGCTCTGAATGGAGTCAGATTTTCTTGTATGCCTCAAAATAATTCTGAAAGTAATTTTCAAATGGCTTTTGTAAATGAGCCCTGGCAGTATTGTTGAAAAGGGTGCATGGATCACTGAGGTGACTATTTTGAAAAAGCATTATGATTTCAACATTTAGGGCCTGGTGGTTTTGTCAGGAACCAATCTCTTAAAACGTTCCCCTGCAGCACAGCCCAGGTTTTCTGTTTCCTTTGTATCTTCCCATGTCACTTAGTATCATTGCATGCACACTGTGCAAGCTCAATCAGGCACCTTTTACACCAACTGTGAAAGATGCTCCCAGGTGGTGACCCATGTCTTAGCCCCCCTAATTTCTCTAGATGGTTCAGGACCCTTTCTTATTTCAGTCTTGCTACACTCAAATGAAGCAGAACCCATTGCTTTCTGCTATAATTGTATCTCTTGCTGTTCCTGCTGCTACCTCCCAAAACTCCCTAGCATGCGAGCTTACAGGGCTCCAAAGAGGCACAGTAGCTATAAAGAAACGACTGGGACAGTATCTAGTTGAGGGCACTGGGAGTTCTCCCCATGATCCAGATCAGTGGAAGGACAGGAAAGGTCCAGTCAGTGACATTTGAATGCCAAAGCTCAAATACACACTAGACTAGTAATTAAGGTGAGGGCTCTGGAGGGAATGACTCAGAACCATTTCCAAAGGTAAATACACACTTTAAAGTTTCTCACAAACATCTGATAGAATGATTTTCCTAAACTCAGTAAGGTATCATGGGTTTAGAGTCTTTAGTGATTAATATAAGTGCTTAGGCAGATTTGGGTTTAAATTCCGACTCTATCTCCTGATTGCTGTGTGACCAGACACAGATTATATAACCTCTTGAAGTCTCTGTTTTCTCATCTATAGTATAGAGATTCTAATAGTTCCTAACTCAGATGTTGCAATGATATAATGCAATAAAGTATCTGACACATAGTAAGCACCTGACAATTATTTGTACTTATTAATTAGAAAGTCTTCACATTATAACTATTTGCTTAGCACATTCTATCAACCTGTTAAACACTGCATAAGTTTTTCTTCATAAGAAGAATATACTTAATAAATATATATATGCACAAAGTCTCCATCATGCTAAATACCATTCTGTTTTCTTGTGTTTTAAAAAAAATGCTCTTTTCATTTAGAATTTTCATTACTCCATAAAGGCTTGGACTAAAATAAATATTAAAAAAGTATTTCTGTAATAGACCAAAAACAAACCAACAAACAAACAAACAAATACTTGGTTTAATAAATGCCTTCCTTACTTTTCTACCCCTTGAACTAACTGATAACTCTTGGTTTTAATTTCTGTCCAATGGAGATTAAGCCTTTCGGAGGTGATAGTAGGTAAACAACATATAGCACGGCTAATTGGATTTTTAATCTTCACTAGTCTTTAGCAACGAATACCTGCAATGTTTATTTGTTGGCTGCAATATTAAATTGCCAGCCAATTAACTGCCAAAGGGAGCAATTGGTTACCTGGATATTTATAATGATTCATATTTCATTTTCAAAGAAACATTTTAAATTATTTCCCATCTAAAGTATACAAATTAAAACAGCTGTTGAATTCAAATGAGAAATGTAAATACTCATCAGCCCAGGAAGATTATTTTAAAAGACTAATTGAGATGTAATTGCTCAAAAATTAAAATAAAATATACAGAATAATAAAATCTAAAACTAAGACAAATTTTAAAGCAAATAAAAGGGAGCATATTTATTTGTATCTGTACACAAGGCACAATTGTCCAAATATTAGCAATTTAACAACATACACACACTAGAGGGAAAAAAAAGTTGAATTGATATGATATTCCTAAAACATCAATAGAACATCAAAAATTGTAGTTAGTAAAACTGACAGGAAAAGGTTACAACTAATAATTGTATTCCTAAAAGTTCTAATTATTGAATTTATATTTAGCTTTTCTCCCATACCATTCTTAGCCCTGATCATCATTTTGCCATCATCACATAATCAAAATACTTGAGCTCTTCAAAGTGAGATGTAGAATTTCCAGTTACAGTAATGGAAATAACAGAGTCTCTGGGCCTAGAGTGGAAGTTGAAAACCTCTACTTGATGCATGTGTGTCAGTTTCGGCATTCTAGGAGAAAATACAGTGCTACCCACCTACTCTCTCCTCCATCTGAAATGCTCCCCCACCCACCCCAAATCCACCCAGATACATGCCGGTCTCTTTTTCAGCTCCCTTAGACCTTTATCAAATGTCACTTCTCAGTGACACCTTCCTTGACTATCTTATTCAAAACTGCATCACTTCCCCACGCCAGCATTCTCTATCCCCTTCATGATCTATTTTCCCCCGTTTATCTAAATACACTTTAATAGTTTATTAATTTTGTATTTATAATCTCTCCCTACGCTAAATTGGAATCTCTGAATGCAAAGACTCTTGTCTGTATTTTTCATTGCTTTATCCAGCACGCAGAACAGCACCTAGCCTCTAGCAGATATTCAATAACAATTTGTTGAATTAATAAATATGTGAAAAAGCAGAGGACTAGAGACACTGAGTACTTGTCTAAGGTCATATAACAAGTGTGAAAAACTTATAAGATTCTGGACGTAAATCTGAGATTCTGGACTCTCAGTCTAGTGCTCCAAAATGTCCTTTAACAATCAAGGTGTCTTCCCTGACCTCTCTTCATATGTTGTAACTAGAGAACAAAACTAAATATGAGGAAATGATCAAAATGGCACTGCCAATCCCCCAATGAAGAAAGAATTAGGTGGGGAGGGGGAGACAATATTAGATTATAATCAGTTATGAGTGGCCACATTTTGACTCTAAATATGTCATTTAATCCATTTGCAATTATCTTCATAGAACACTTTCATTCAACAAAAGTACTAAGTATCTATCATATGCCAGGCACCATACTGGGCTTTGGGGATAAAGTTGATGAAGCAAGGTAAATATGTATGTCACTCCATGGACTTGTGATAGCTTCATGCTATCATATATATGCAGGCAGTAAGATTTATGTGTATTAAAAGGGAAAAATTCTACTCATCTGAAATCAAACTTCCTCTTAAGATTTTCTCTTAAGATATATGCTATTTTTTCTTTACACTAAAGAAGAAGAAAAGCATAGATTTCACAGTTCATGTTCGAGATGATATCTGAAGTAATAAATAGAACTAGTATTTTGGCAAAAGTAAAAAATCACTGGATATCTTGATAAAATGTTAATTCAACAGAAGTGATTTGGATTATAAAGACTATAAAATACTTTTGCTTCTCATGTTCAAAATAGTTCTTACATTGAGGCTTCTTCAGCAATAGAGAAGCACCTAATGAAATTTTTAAACATACTTTGAAAATTATTCATGTCTGAATCACTCATGTTTCATCCCAAATATGCCCTTTAACTTTTGGGTCTCAACAGTACTGTGCTAGCAACATTGCAGCTCCTCTCCACGGTCCGAATGGAAGGGGAAGTGTTCTGGGTTAAGTTGTAGCCCCCCAAAAACATGCTCAAGTTCTAACCCTTGGTATCTGTGAATGTGACCTTATTTGGATAAAAGATCTTTATCAGACATAACTAAGTGAAAGGTCTTGAGATGAGACCATACTCAGGATTAAAAAGATGGACTTAAAGTCCAATGACAAATGTGCTTAAGAGAAGAAGAGAAGGCACAGAAGAGAAACACAGTGACACGCAAAGAAATCAATGTGAAGGAGGAGCAGAAACTAGAGTGATGCTACCACAAGCCCAGGAATCCTGGACCCCCAGTACTCAAAAGAGCCCGGGAAGGATTCTCCTCGAAAGCCATTAGAGGGAGCATGGACCACTGGAAACCTTGATTTTGGACCTCTGGTCTCCAGAACTATGGAAGAATAAACTTCTTTTGTTTTAAACTACCAAGTTTACGGTGATGTTTTTATGGCAGCCCTAGACAAGTAATACAGTAAGTATTTCTGGAGTGATGAAAAGTAAACATTGGCACCTCATTATCTACCACGCTAGCTCAAAGTATGAGCAGCCATCACCTGTCAGAGAAGAATCACTATGTATTTGCAGTTTTGATTTCTTCTCCTCAAAGTTGATTAAATCTAGTCCAATTTTTTGTAAACTCAGTGTTCTATTGGTCATAAATGTTCTTAACTTCAAAAATAATCTAGTTTCAAGCAAGCCAGCTGCCAAATCAATAAAACCACCTCTTGCAAGCTAGTAATACCCGTGATAGATTTACAGGAAATAGCAAGGAGACTCTAAATCATGAACATGAGGACTTCACCCTGTGGCACACCCACCGAAGATGAACCAGGGGGAATGCTGAGGCTGCAGAAGGTAGAAGAGATGATAGCACGGAGGAAATCACAGTGGGACACTGAAACAGCATGCTGAATTTTTAACATGAAACGCAATTATTTCAATGTTCGTCTCCTCCAACGATTACAAGTACTTCTGATTTCTTCTTGAATTTATTTGTGCCCATCATCAATTTTACATATGTCACACCTAATTCCCTATAGTTTCGCATTGTCAGTTCATTGTTATAAGACTGTCTTTATAGATAAGTCAGGAAGTTGTTTGAGGGTAGGGACTATCTCACACGTTTTTCTTCTACCCTCCATTTCTTTTCAGGGCTGAGTAAAGAGGAGATCATTAAGAGATAATAAATAATTAACTTACTCTTGTGTTCCTGATCATAAGTGCCTACTCTAATCTTATAACTATTCTGGCTAAATAATACCAAAGCACTGGTATGTCAGCATACAAGCAGGTCTAAAAAATACAGAGGCAGCATGATCATTTTTGTATGTCTACACAATCCATACACACTAACACGCAGTAGAAAAATTTGACCCTAAATCAATTCTGGCAACAACTATCATCACATCTAATAAATTCTAACAAATTCACATCTAAAAAGTTCTAATAAATGTTAGGTAATTAATTTTTTACAAAGGAGAACCAAATAAAATGAAAATATCTTCAATATACTCTACACACACACGCGCGCGCGCGCACACACACACACACACACACACACACACACACAACCATTATTCTGTTTCCCCGACTAATCTAATACACAGTGCAAACTTGGTAAAGGCAATGTTCTAGGTCCTGGGGCTTTTGTTGCAAACAGAACAGACCTCAAATCCATGTCTGGAAGTTTTACATTATAGTCATTTAATCCGAAAAGAAAACCATTAGGTACCCCTAATAATAGTTTCTTGTCCCTTTTTTGCACATAAGGTACCAAGAATTGCTTTAATCCCAGACCTTAGTCACTAATCACAAGGATTCTCGTTGCTATTGTATAGATAGATCTAGTATATTTTAGCAATGTTAATTTTATCTTTATTTTTATTGAGTTTTATGTCTCATCACTTTAGCTACTACATGTTTCCTGTGTGTGTGTGTCATATGAATTATGCATCCTTCTGCAATTAGTACAGCTGAATGCTAATTTATGAGATGGGAAGCAACAGTATATCTCTTCTTCAGGAGTCAAACTTTAAGAAACAGTAAACTTCCACAAAACCTGTGTACAATTACTGATGAGACAGAGATACTTTCAAAGACTCTTTAAAAGAATGCTTTTGTTTTCTTTCGCAAGTTGAAAAATGGTCAGGTCTTCAGTGTATATGGTAGAGAAGAATTGAAACTGAGGAATCAGAAGACAAGGATTTAGGTCTTAGTTTGACTGGACTTATGAAATTGGCCTCATTGCTTAACCTAACTGT
>NW_011888811.1:10575691-10599251 GCF_000151845.1 Pteropus vampyrus
GAGGACTTCACCCTGTGGCACACCCACCGAAGATGAACCAGGGGGAATGCTGAGGCTGCAGAAGGTAGAAGAGATGATAGCACGGAGGAAATCACAGTGGGACACTGAAACAGCATGCTGAATTTTTAACATGAAACGCAATTATTTCAATGTTCGTCTCCTCCAACGATTACAAGTACTTCTGATTTCTTCTTGAATTTATTTGTGCCCATCATCAATTTTACATATGTCACACCTAATTCCCTATAGTTTCGCATTGTCAGTTCATTGTTATAAGACTGTCTTTATAGATAAGTCAGGAAGTTGTTTGAGGGTAGGGACTATCTCACACGTTTTTCTTCTATCCTCCATTTCTTTTCAGGGCTGAGTAAAGAGGAGATCATTAAGAGATAATAAATAATTAACTTACTCTTGTGTTCCTGATCATAAGTGCCTACTCTAATCTTATAACTATTCTGGCTAAATAATACCAAAGCACTGGTATGTCAGCATACAAGCAGGTCTAAAAAATACAGAGGCAGCATGATCATTTTTGTATGTCTACACAATCCATACACACTAACACGCAGTAGAAAAATTTGACCCTAAATCAATTCTGGCAACAACTATCATCACATCTAATAAATTCTAACAAATTCACATCTAAAAAGTTCTAATAAATGTTAGGTAATTAATTTTTTACAAAGGAGAACCAAATAAAATGAAAATATCTTCAATATACTCTACACACACACGCGCGCGCGCGCACACACACACACACACACACACACACACACACAACCATTATTCTGTTTCCCCGACTAATCTAATACACAGTGCAAACTTGGTAAAGGCAATGTTCTAGGTCCTGGGGCTTTTGTTGCAAACAGAACAGACCTCAAATCCATGTCTGGAAGTTTTACATTATAGTCATTTAATCCGAAAAGAAAACCATTAGGTACCCCTAATAATAGTTTCTTGTCCCTTTTTTGCACATAAGGTACCAAGAATTGCTTTAATCCCAGACCTTAGTCACTAATCACAAGGATTCTCGTTGCTATTGTATAGATAGATCTAGTATATTTTAGCAATGTTAATTTTATCTTTATTTTTATTGAGTTTTATGTCTCATCACTTTAGCTACTACATGTTTCCTGTGTGTGTGTGTCATATGAATTATGCATCCTTCTGCAATTAGTACAGCTGAATGCTAATTTATGAGATGGGAAGCAACAGTATATCTCTTCTTCAGGAGTCAAACTTTAAGAAACAGTAAACTTCCACAAAACCTGTGTACAATTACTGATGAGACAGAGATACTTTCAAAGACTCTTTAAAAGAATGCTTTTGTTTTCTTTCGCAAGTTGAAAAATGGTCAGGTCTTCAGTGTATATGGTAGAGAAGAATTGAAACTGAGGAATCAGAAGACAAGGATTTAGGTCTTAGTTTGACTGGACTTATGAAATTGGCCTCATTGCTTAACCTAACTGTTCCTCTAGTTCTGACCTGAAAAATGGGGGTAATGAGAATATCTGCCTCCAGAGAGTGGCACTAGCTATTCAATGAGGCAATTCAAGTAAAGCTCTGAGCACAGTGCCTAGAATAAATTAAGTGCTTACGAGGTATTAGTAATAATGAATAGAGCTATTTAAGTTAAACTCCAGTGTCAATTTAATATTTGAATGCATATCTGAAAATTTAATATTAAGTCTGACAGACAAGAAAAACAGGATTTTGTTGAGGGAAATACAAGATGACCTGGTTGGCCAGGTGTGAGGGAGGGAGCACAGAGGTCCTGCAAATGAGCATTTACTAAGTGCCTGGTTTGGACAAGGCACTGAACAAACACAGATCAATCAGCTCACTGAATTCTCACAGCCACAATGCACAGCTGATGTTTTCTAGGGAACTTCTGTGTGTCAGGCATGTGCGTGGTGCTAAGGGAGTCAGTGATGAGCAAAACTGGTAGTTCCTGGCCTCGTGGAACTTATGATTACCAAGCAGTTGGTGATGACTGACGGAAGAAAATGCTTATCTGTGCAAACTTCTCTGTAAAGGGCCAGACAGCAACTATTTTAGACTTTGGAGATGGTGGTCTCTGTTGCCGCTAATTTACTTTGCCACTGTAACACAAAGGCAGCCCTAGACAACACGTCAGTGATTGAGCAGGGCCGTGTTCCAATGAAGCTTTACTTACAGAAACAGGAGAGAGGCAGGCAGTAGTTTGCAGATCTCTGGATAGTGGATAGTGGAAGAAGCAACTAGCTCTCAGTCTAGGGCAGTTAAGAAGGGCTTCAATAAAAGGAGGGGAAGGCTAAGCCAGCTGTGCTTTGAAGAAAAAATAGGCTCCCTAAAAAAAAAAAAAAGGCAAGAAGTGAAAGTTCAAAGGTAATTCAGGGCAGCAGAGCAGACAGTGCAAAGTCAACAGAAGCATTAAAGGACACAGCTTGCTCAGAAAGAGTGAGGAACCCCGAGAACTGGGAGACTGGGGTCAGGGAAAAATGAACAGAGAATTTGAAAAAAGCCTTTCTGTACATAGTTCCGTGTTGCTTGGAAGCAAAGGTCATATTATCTTTCGGTATTTCTAAAGGTCGAGCTACTTTCCCCCTCCCAAAACTAAATGATAACATGATGCAGTTCAAAAGCTAGTCATATCAAATTGCCATCTAATCATTTAATTAAAGCCCCATGCTGGCACCAGCCATCCTCAGGGTCCATTTTTCATTTGGGCACATTTCATTACATTTTTCAAAGCAAATTTGCCTTTTCAAAGGCGAAAAATGCAAATGACTAGGTTTGAAAAGAAATGCATAACACTCTGCATAATGACAGGGATTTTCTTGGAAAGCAGTAAGGCACAGACAGAGCTATCTTTAGGGGCTGAGGGTGGCTTATCAGTCCTATAAGAACTCTACATGATATTTCATTACAGCACCAGGATGCAATGGAAGCAAAATATCAAATACCAGAAAGCAAACAGCCATCCCCTATCTCCTTTTTCAGCATCATTGAAACCACATTTTGAAACAGGATGCATCCTTTGGACTAGCAAGACCAAGGCAGGCATTGATAAATAGAGGACATTTAAAGTGTAGCCAAGAAAATGATGAAAAGCTAGGAGGAATTGACCTCTTCAAACAGGAACACCTAAAGGCCAATTAACATAAAGCATTGATAGGCAAATTTAAGTATATTCAAAAAAATTCTCAGGAGTGAGAAAGCATCCACTCTGAGGCAGGATAATGCATGTTGGTGGTATTTACGATAAGGAAATGAAAGTGACCTTAAATGTAAATCTGCACTTTCCTCCTTGGTTTATGGAAACTCTCAGAAGCACTGCATCCCGATTACTTCTGTCTCTCACCTTGAAAGAGGGAGCCTCAGCACAAATTTTATGAATCCACAGACCCCAAAGTAAGAAGCAGTTAGTCCAAAGGGGAGAGAATGATATAAAATGAACACCAGTTAATTCATTCTAATTTATTCTTTAACATCAAGGAGACAAGAAAAGCTTAACATCAGGAAGTCACATAAACCCCTTTCACCCTGTGACAGAACCACCAGCATCTGGAGCAGCTGCACCCATGGTGAGGTTGAGAGTCGCTTCTGACCAGGGAAGTACACATGGCTGGTTAGCACAGCCAAAGCCTCAGTCTGTTGTAAGCTAAAGCCCTCATTCCATTCCTTATACAGAAAGGATGCCCATCTCTGGCTAGACAGACCACCTGCAGATCCAGACAGGACAGGCCCTACTCAAAACGCAGCATTCAGTTCAGAGTACTGCCCCACTCACCTTGAAAGACAAGGGGGAAAACTGGAATACAGTAGAATATTTTGATATAGCCTGCCTGACATGTCTTTCTTCCCGCAATTTCCATTTTAATTACATTTAAATGCACATACATACATAAAACTGCACATATCATAAATGCATACCTTGATAAATTCTCACATGAACACACCTATGTAGCCAACAATTAAGAAAAAACAAATAAACAAACCCATATCATTACAAGCACCCAGAAGTTACCCTCAAACCCATTTTTGCATAACAACTTTCCTGACTTCTAACAATACAACTTATTTTGCATAACAACTTTCCTGACTTCTAACAATAGTTTTGCATGGCTTGCATTTTGTATAAAGGGAATCATATACTACATTCTATTCTGTCTGGATTCTTTGGGCCAATATTAAATTTCTGAGATGGAGTGATATCATTAGGTCTAGCTGTAGATTGTCCTTCCTCATCACTACATAGGTTTCCATTACACGAATATACCACAATTTATCTATTCCACGGCTGATGGTTGCTTGAGCATTTTCTGCTTTGGGCTATCAGGAATAGTGCTGCCACAAAGATCCTGTACATGTCTTTTGGTGAGAATAGAAGATTTTGATCTTGCCACTTTGATGTGAAAAAAAAAAAATGTTGGTGTGGCATTTTGACATGGTTGTGTCAAATTTGTCTTGTTAAAATGTGAAATCCTCATCTTTTGTTTGGCATAATGCATAAAAGAGACATTCCTGATTTATATTCTGTCTCTGATCCTCCCGCCATCCTCAACTCTGCCCTTGTCCCTCACCATCCCATCTAGTTCAAGAGGTTAAGACTGGGAAGAAATAAACAGAAATGAACATTAAAGGAAGCTGCAGCTCACATGCACTATTAATCATCCTCCTAAAAGGGACAAGAAAATATGCTTTTAAAACCACGCAAGGATTCCTTACAGGAGAATTTTTAGGTGAGAGTGTTTCCTGCCTCCAGCACAGGAATCAATAATTATAACAGACTCTATTTGAAGAGTATCAAGTGGTAGCAGTTGTTGAGGGAGAGAATTCATACAACTCGCTATAATTCAAGGCTTCAGATGGGAAAGTCTCAGAGAAGTGAGAGGAAAGAAAGATAAATTCTGCCCACCAGGAAAAGGCCCAGGTAGAGAGAAGTGTGGAGGCCTTTGGGGCAGGGAGATGCTGTGGGCATTTGTTGCATCTTTCCTAGCAATGGTTCTGCCTTTCCTCCTCCTTAATCATATCCCCAGTTTCTCATCCATGTGATTGCAGTGGTGCTGACCCAATCCCTGGCTGTAGGGAAAGACGCTGATTGACTTAACCCAACCAGGGTATCTCATCTATTTAGCTACAGTGATTGGTTCAGGGAGGGGTTTCAACCCCTTATGAGCCATCAGTATAATCCCTTCTCTTGATCACAGACATGACCTTGCAGACATTCAGGCACATGACCTAAGACAGTTTGATCATTGTGAGCCTCTGTCTTTTTTTTTTTTTTTTTTAAGGATAAAACACAAGCTCTCTTTATTTTTCCATTCTGGACTAGGTGGTGTAGAACAGCTTTGAAGAGAAAAGCTGGACATGGGAGGAGAGAAATAAATTATGTTTTGATAAAATCATTTTTGTTCTAGATAAAACTGCACCTGATATGAGAACAATTTCTGCACGTTTCTTATGTGAGTTAATAGATTTTTTTTTTTTAATCTTACGTGATTTTGGTTTTCTGTTTGCTGGCAACCAAAACTTTCAAAGGTAAAATAAGTGATGTTTAATCTGGGCCTGAAAAGAGGCATTCAAAAGGTAGAAGAGGCACAAAATGTTGTTCCAGGAGCAAGCATGGTAGGTAATGAAGGATGGAAAGAAGGATCTGTGGACAAGCTCCCAGACTAGAAAAGGCATTAAAGTGAAAGGCTGTATTATGCGGCCTAAAGAAGCAGATAGTAACTATTTTGTTTTGTAGCCCAGATGATTACTATCACAACTCTGCCACTGTAATATGAAATCAGCCATCGATAACACATAAACAAATGAGCATGTTCCAATAAAGCTTCATTTACGACAATAAGATTTAGATTTCATATAATTGCTACGTACCACAAAATACTGTCCTCATTTTGATTTTTTCAGTCAAAGTGTTAAAATCATTCTTAGTTCATTGGCCATCATTTGTTGACCACTAAGATAAACACAAAATTTCTATGTTCATATTGTTCCACCACATTCCAGCTATATGACATTGGACAAATCACTTAATCTCTCTAAACCTCTTACTTCATTGACAGAATAGGGATCGTGATAGTGGCTAACTCATAATTTTATTCCAAGAATTAAATAATTGAATCCATAAAGAAATGTTTAGTTAAGTGTCTGGTAAAACAGCACCCAATAAAGACTAGACATCTTTCTTACGATTATCGAGGACCTTTGATACTAGTCTACTTTCTACTGTTATCTTAATAATAGAAAGCTGTCAATGTTTTCTGAGCAGAAAATTTACAGAGCTGTGTTTTTGGAAGTCTACAGAGGCATTTGTCAGAAGGACAGACTAGAAAAGGAGTACCTATTTAAATTGATCTAACCTGTGTCACCTATCTTGCTTAGGAAACTCAGATGTTTGTTAGTATCTTGCTTTTCATTTCAGTGCAGCATTCACTGTTTAAATTAAAAAAATAAATAAATAAATAAGAGGAGTCAGGTTTTCTGTTTTTTAGTTTTTGGTTTTGGGGCAGATTTGTGGGGAGCAGCGAGGAACCATCCTCCCAGTCTCATGTAATGCACTTTTTTAAAAACAAATTCTTTCACAGAGACTCAGCTGAGCTAATAAATTTATAAAACCCATGGCCACTTCTGATTTTGTCTGCATTTGTCTGTTTTGATAATTTATGCATTGACTAATTAGTTCATCCAAATCTTATAGACTATATTTATGCATTGACTAATTAGTTCATCCAAATCTTATAGACTATATTTCTTTCTATGAGACCAGATGGCACCCTATCACACAGATAATGGAGAATAAGACCCCATACTGTAATTGTCAGACAGCCCACTGGGTAACTGATAACCAAAGAATAGTTCAGTAAAGATTTGCATTTAAGGTCTCTTAAAGTCCTCTGATTCTTTCTACCATTCTCTCTCACACACACTAAAGATCCTAACCCAATTTAAGATCATCAGCAAATCCTAGTCTTCATAAATATCACAAGGGAGCTAATGAGATGACTTACAGAGGTTTGCTGCTGATTGTATGAGGGCTTCAAGCCCTCTGGTCCATGCTGCATGGAAAACCAATTAGAGTTTGCTTTTTTCTTGAATCATGCAAACAAGAAAAAAAAAAACAGTATATTTGGTTGAATGAACCTGTTAAGGGGAGAGATTGGGCTCCATATGAACAGCAATAAACATGGGCAATAGGAGATGTGCATTTTTCTCCATCTCCTGCTTCTGACTCGTGCCGTCGCCCAATAAGCAACATGTATTTGTTGAGTATCTACTGTGTCTTAGGCACTGCATTAAATGTATCATCTTATTAAATCTTTATAATTACCCTATGAAGCAGGTCCCATTTCCCCAGTTTTACAGATGAGAAAAGTCAGGCTTAGAGAGATCACGCTCTCGCCCAGGTTCATAGAGCTTTTAAGCCTGTGCTCCCAGCGCTCACTCTCTCCCCCTCGTCTCTCCTCTTTGCCCACTCACTGAGTCAGAGAGTCCAACAGAGCACTCTTTGCTCAGCACCAACACGTGCTTGCTGGGGGTATTGGGCAATGAATTGAATATGGGTCCTTTGTGCTTTTTCCCACATCCACCTCTGCCATGCGGGTTCTTTAACTTAATCTTGATTGCACTAAGTTTCAAAAGTACATCTTCAGGATGTTTCTTTCCCTCTGGGAAAGAATTATACCCATTTTAAAGATGAAGAAACAGAGCCTGGGAGAAGCAAAGTAATCTGTTCACAGTCCTAAACTAGTAGGTGAATGAGCCCTATTGTTATCCAGATCTGGGTTCATAGATCATAATATTTCTAAGATTCCAAGACTTTGAGCAAAGTCACTAAGGTTCTCTCTATAGTCCCATTCTTATATAGAAAGTTCCATCTTTTCTTGAGACGACTGTAAAAAACACAAATTATAAGCAATTTCCAAGATCCTTAAAAATGTATACATATATAAAATATATATACATACCTTAGGCATTAATGCTAATAAGAAGCTAATAATTTGAGCCTCGGGTACTTGATAAATGGGGCTAATAATACCAATATCATTAAAATGTTATAAGAATTAAATTTAAAAAAATAAAAAACAAGTAAAGCATCGGCATCTAGTATCTACTAAAGAGAAGACATTTACCCACCTGCCTATCTTTCCATTTATGTCCATCCATCCTTTCACATACCTACTTCTCCATCTCTTTATCTATCACACATGTTTGCTGGCAAGATGGAAAGAGTGATGATCTGGAAACTGGCTTCCTGGCCCAACTCTATTACCAGCTCTATTACTCCAGCCATCCTCTCTGCCAGGTTCTGTGACTCCCATTTGCAAAACGAAGCACTTTGCTGGATCAGCCCTAAAATGCTCAATATTCTCAGAGTTCATACAAACTCATCATCATTATAGTATGCCACACCCCTATGTGACAATTACATTCAGTTTCCCAGAGCAATAGGAGAGAGGATAAAATTATGTGCTGTTCTGTCTTAATGATCCAGCTGGTTTGGCTGGCCATACATTTTGGAGAAAGCTATAACTAGTCTGTGTAGTGGCTGATGAATTTCACAAGATGACTTTATTGTGGTTATATAAACAATAACTTTCAACTATGGAGATTATGTTGTTTTGGCATGAAAACTTGCCTTGATTAAGCTAGGATTATCAATCTCTGACTATTTAAATCTTGGAAAAGATCAAGAGAGAAGAAATAAGGGAGAGCATAACCCTGTTTGCATTATAATACTTTTTTTAAGGTTTCAAAACACCATTAGGAAAAGGACCCTCATATTTATCAACAAGATGACTACTTGGCAAACATTTGATTAAACTTGTGGCTAGAAAAATTGAGTAGAAATAGCAGAGACTTGGAAGTTGGCTAGATATAGTTTCATATCCAGGCTCTGCCCTAACTAGCTATGTGACTTTGGGCTATTAATCTAATTTTTAGTACTTTGATATCCTCAGTTAGAACATAAATGAAATGATATCTCACTTGTAAAATGATTATGAGAATTAATAAAATCAAATATGCAAAGCATCTAACAGTGCCTGTGATTTAAAGAACCTAAAAGTCAACATGCCCCAAACAGGATTCGGGATTTTTCTCCTACAAACCTACTGTTTGCAATCCAGTGTTTCCTGCCTCAGTGGATACCATCAGTTACAGCTACGCCAACCAGAAACCTAAGTTATCCTTGTCACCCTCCTTCTGCTTATAACCTTTCCCTTTTCGTCCACTTTATCATGATACTCTGCCCACTTTACCTCTGAAATCTCTCAAATCCATCCCCCTCACTTCATCTCCAATGTCACCATTTCCCTTTATGCTCCCATCCTGTTGCATCGGAACCGTACTATCCCAGCTGAATTGGCTTCTTCACATCTGCCTCTGTAACCCCTACAGGTGATTCTCTGCAAAGACAAAGTGATCTTGTAAAAAGCAGATCTCCACATGACCCTCCTTGCCTTTAAGTCATCCTCCTAAGATGGGACCAAATTCTTCAGCGTGGCCTCCTAAGATGGGATCAAATTCTTCAGCGTGGCCTTCAAGGCCCTGCCAAGTTGGCCCCTAACCACTTCTTCGGCTTCATCTTATTTCGCCAACCACCTCATTCTTTATAACACTGGTCTTTCATATACGCCTTGGGCGTTCCTGGCACTCTCCAGCCACACAATCTGTACTTATGCTTAAATATTCCACTTATCAGCATTCACGTATATCTCGAATCTTAATAGTAGTCATCCCTGACATCTCAGGTAAGTGCAGCCCTCTACACATACTTTCATAGCTTCTTAGGCTCTTCTTTTAGAGCCTACAATGGCTTGTAGTTAAATGTATAATTATTTGCTTTTTGTGTCCTTCATTATGCTATAAATTTAATGGGCATGAGGGATCATTTTTGTTGTTCTTACTATTCCTTCTTGGTAACTAACACAGAGCCGGGCCCAAAGTAGGTCCTCAATAAATATTTTTGAATGAATGAATAAAAGTTGTCCTCTCTCTTCCCTCTTTCCCCCTCTTCCTTCCACAAATATTTACTGAATGTCAATAACACAGACCTCACTACTTCCAAAAATCTTCATTTGCAGAAAGTTCTGATATTAGCTCTCTTTCAAAACAACACCTTTATCTTTATGAAACTATGTAATTTCTACCCACTTGTAGATGTGACTTATATTTTGCATTCTAAATCAGAGAAGATAAAACCATTGATATTCATAAAAACTCTTGGTATGTGTTTGTTAACTCAGGCTACCATCTCCACAGTGAGATTTATAGTCAGTTGCTTGGTTCCTGAATCTTCAATAGCATATCAAAGGGCAGATAAAAGGTAATATATTTAAATTTTTGCCTAATTTCAAAAAGATATGTTAAATATCGGTTTACAAAGACATAAGAAAAAGAGCAGCAACTATAATTGAAATTTAGGAATAAATGCCATACAATCATGGTCATCACAATCATGTATTTTTCTTCAGCTTATCAATCTTGGCCACTAGACCATGAGTTTCTTGAGGGTAAGTTCATCTGTTCATAATGTATGTCTTTATCCCAGCTCTTAGCACATTAGGTCTTTAATTCACATTTGTTGAACAAATGAAAAAATGATGACTATTACAATAGACCTGATTCTAAGTCGTATAATGAAAACCTTGCATTTTAATGCCATGTGGCTGAATGAAGTAATCAGTAGTTTGAGATATGTGGATAACAGATTAAGTTTTTTAAAGTTGTAAAACAGTATACGTAGTGTGATTCCATTTTAGTAAAAAAAAAAAAAAAAAAACCACATATGTGTATACAGACAAATGCACAGCATATGTCTAGACATCATGTGGTAGGCATCCACAAACTGTTAACAGTTATTCATAGAAATGCAATTTGCCTAAGTGGGGCATATAAATGTGTTTATTTTTATTTCATACAAACTGTATAGTTTTGGGGTTGTTTGGGTTTTGGTTTAGTTTTACCTTAATTTACAATAAGTATGTATTAATTTTGTGATTCAAAGAAACAAACTGCAGAGCTATTCTACAGTTAGAAGAAAGCAATCACACTAATAAAAGGTCTGGATCCCACGAGGAATGAATGACCAGTAGAAGAAATAGAGACATGCATCCAAGAGAAAGACAAAGCTGAACACAATAATTGTCTTGAAATATTTTCAGGGCTGTTGTCACATAGAAGGGAGCAGGCTGCCCTTCACGTGGCAGAATGAGGACCACTGAACGAGTGGAAGGCTCAAAGATGCAAATTTCAGCTCAAAGTGAGGAAAAATTCTTTCTCATCTTTGACCTGTTCAACAGTGCAATTGGCTGCTTTGAAGTAGCGAGTTTTACATCACTAGAGGTCAAGAGATCTCTGCCACAGATGGTCTGTGAGTAGATTTCAGGGGTCAGTATGCTCCTGGAAGAGATTAAAAGCTATGGAGTGGCCCTATAATAACTAGCCTCACCTTCCTGTAGGATTCAATGGCCCCCAAATAGAGGAGGACTAATAGGGACTGAATGACGACTTATCATTACTGACATCAAGGGGATTCATATACTCTTGAAATTTTTATCATCTCTATACTGAGTATTAATAATTTTAAAAAATGCAGTTCTGAAGTTTCTTGGTTCTTCCTCTATGCAAATTAATTTTAAAAATTAGTTATTACAGTTCATTGAGGGCAAGGACTATGTCTTATATAGCTATATTTCCTCTATATCAAGTACAGCTTCTTGTATGAAGTAACTACTTAGTAAATGTTGAATAAATACATGAAGTAATATATTAAGGAATTTCTATGGTAGATTTTTACCTTTTTATCATAGTAAAGCAGAATTCCTCAGAGTAACTGGTGGTGGCACAATGATAATGGTGGTGGTGGTGGTGGTGGTGGTGATGATGATGATGATGATGAAGATCACGATAGAAACTAAAATGTTATTAAGCACTTACCATGTGCCAAGCACTTTGGTAAGAATTTTATTTGTAATAGCATGAGTAATAGATCATCTATTTAAGGAAAATGAGGCTTAAATTAAATAACTTATCAATGTTACATAGCTAGTAAGTGATTTGAACCAAGGCGGATCATCTATAGCATGTGAACTCTTAACTTCCAGAAAAAAACTCTACTGAGGGAGTATAATTGCCTGGCCTTTGCTCTCAACTGTCACAGCTTTGTGAAGAATTTAGGCAAGGTACTTCTCTGCCCCTTATTTTTCAAATCAATTGTGTGGAAAACAGAATACTAAGAAAAATCTGGGAGGCAGCATAGCATGATGATGAAAAGCATGGACTGTGGTTATTCATCACAAACACGTTTTACTCTATGCGCTTGAATATAATTGTAAGAAATGTTTTAAAATCCTTGTCTGCTAATTTTAACATTTGGGTCATCTTGAGGTTATCTCTGTTTATTGCCTTGAGTATATTCACATTTTCCTATTTCTTCATATGTCTATATCTAGTAATTTCGTGTAGAATACTAGATATTATACATGATAGTTTGTGTTTGGGTTCTGTTATGTTCCTCTGAATAGGTGTGCTCGTTTTTGTTTTATTTTAGTAGATATTTCACTTAACTAAACTTCTAATTCTGCCTCTACTGCAGTGGGCATCAGCTAAAATCTCAGTCCAATTCTTTTAGCTTTTATACTTGCATAGTTCAGGGGTCATTCAGAGATTTGGGAAGAGCTTACATGAAGAATTGGGGGCTTCCCCTAATGGTACTCTTCTTTCTAGCATTTTCTCTTTCAGCTTCCAGCTTCTCAAGTAACCATGACTTCTTACTTCCAATTTCTCATGCCAGTAAGAATGCAGGTTTTAGCTCACATAGCAGTAAAAATCCATAAATAAAAGCCATAAAAGTAGGAAAATCACCAAGTGCTAGTCTCTTTTTTCAAGTATCAGTTCCCCTCCACCAATTTCTGTCTGCTTTAGGTCACTGTCCATTTATGTTTGTGTGTGTGTACATACACACACACACACACACACACACACACACACACACACACACACACACTCTCTCTCTCTCTCTCATACATATATATCCATAATTTATAATAACCTATGGGAGCGTTAGTCCAATGGGAGTTAGTCCACCAAGAGCATGGACTTTGTAGTCAGGCAGACTTGAGTCCCTGTGCTGACTCTCCCTTAGACCAGAGCATTCTAGTTATGAGTTGCAAGTGACTTCTCAGCCCTAAAGCCTTTTATCTTCACCAGAGTTTAGCCCAATGTAAATATTTTCATTTTCTATGTGTGCCATAATGTGAAAAAGATTGAAAACACAGCCTAAACAAAGCTATTTCATCTTGTCTAGGCTTTTCCATTAGGATAGTAATGATATCTACCTTAAAGAGTTACTATAAGAATTAAGGTAATATAGATAATATTAGATAATGTGTGAGACACTGAACTTAAAGAGATTCAGAGAAATTTTAGAATTATACTAATATACTAATGTTCATTTTTAAATTATTGACAACTATTAATGCCAATGTAACTATAATTTTTGTTATTTAAATAATATCAATGATTATTAATGGTAATATAACTTTGATAAGAGTCTCTCTCCAACAAATCATATGAGACTATTCATCGTTTCCCCTTCCTCCACCTTGTAAGGAGAATGTGCCTGCTTGCTGGTTGCCTGGACTTCGCTCCCCATTAATTGATCAAGATAACAGCAATAAGAATGATGATGACAGCAGTTAATTTTCTAGTGCTTTGCTATACCAGGTGCTATTTTAAGGGCTTTATATGTATAAACTTATTAAATCTTCACACCAGTCCAATGATGCAGATATTACTATACTTCCTTTACCATAGAGTAAACTGAGACTCAGGTTGGTCAAATAACTTGCCTAAGATACACAGCTGGAAAGGGCTGAAGCCAAGGTTTGAGTTCAGTTTATCTGTTTCCAAAGTCTGCTTTCTCAACAACTATAATTTAGAAGCTAAAGGAACAAAACCGGTAACCAAAAAGGTTAAAATCATTTACATTAAAAGAGGCAAGGGGCTACTTGATGGAGAAAAACCTGAGTCCTATAAAAGAAGAGGCAGGAGAAAGGAAAGTCCAGGAAGGAAGGAATTTTGTAGAAAGATCTTGGGGAAATCTGGAGCACTTCAGATGACAATATTGGGGAGGAACAGACTTGGGGAAGATGGGTAGAAGAACATATCTCTTTGAATATGTTGTTGTACAATCTGCTTTGTATTCATTGTCAGGCATGTTTTAAGACCTGAGATAAAAATTTTAATTCTTGTTGGTTTGGGGACATGAGATATTTTTGTCTGTGATAAATATCGATATTGTTTGGCTCTCAAACAGTGCCGGTTCGGCTGAGCGATAATGGTGATGCTGACCATAAAACTGATAACGAGTATCATCAGGTATAGCGATAAAGGGAAGAGAATAATATTAGATGTTTAAATACCAATATTGAAACTTACTAGTTGGGTCCTTAGACAAATTATTTAAACTTTCAGTGTGACAACTGTATCATCTGTGAAATGGGAATAATAATGTCTATTTCACTGGCGTATTTGTAGGATTACACAAAATAGTACATGGATATATAAAGCACCTGATATTAAACTGTTAGTTCCATTTCCTTCCCCCTTTTCCTTCTTTCTTAAATTCCCAAATCGAAACATTACTTTTAGGAAACAGCAATTGCCTTGTGGGGAAAATCACTGCGATAGTATTAGCACTTTGGTTAGTGGCCCAATTAAGTAAACGCTTATTAAATTCACATATATTTTAATAGATGGTACATGACATCCAGGCTAATAGAGGAGAAGAAAAAGGCAGAGTGATTAATGAAGCCCCAGTATCAGCCAGCCTGATGCCTCATAAACAGCCACATGTTTGCTTACTCATCTATAATTTGTTTATTTTTCCTTTTTGAGTCTCAAACTCAGAAGGGGCTGTCAGATGAGAAATTCAGTCACAAGCAATTCCCTAGGCACACTTATCCTGGGGCAGTCCCCGGTTTATTTCAGGCTGACAGCTGGCACCTGTGGCCTGCAGTGAAATACTCTTTGACACTAATGGAAAGAGACAGGTGGCAGGGCTGCCACCAAATGCCACATTTGATTGATAAAGTGATCTAAGTATCACGGGCACCAAGAATGTCATTAGCAATCACTGTTTCACTTTAGAAAGCAACCCAAAAGCCAAAAAGGCAACAGAGAATGTAGCCTTTGAGTATCTGTATATGCAGATGTGTGTGAACAGAGATAGTTCTTTTCACTGCGGCTCAAAGAGCACGGGATCTGGAGTACAGAAAAGCTGAGTTCAAATCATGACTTGGCCATTAACAAGCTATGGGGTCAAGGCAAGTTGTTAGATTTGTGAACCTCAGCTTGTATCCTTCTTATCTTTTTTCTACATTCTCAGCAGTTAAATGCCACTTCCTCAGGGAATCCTTCCCTGATCACCTCTATTTCCAAACAAATTTCGATTCTCTTATAATACAGTTGATTCGTATTACTTTTGTAATTAGATAAGTGTTGGCTACTTACCAAACTAATGTCTTCCTCACTAAATAGTAAACTCCATGAGGGCTGAGACTGCATCTTTCTCAGCAAAGATGCTCTACAGTGTCCCGCACATTCATCTTCCCCAAGTCTGCTTAGACCCAAATATCTCCAGACTCCCTGAAGACCTTTCTCCAAAACTCATCCCTTTTGGGGCATTTCCTTTCTCCCTCTTCTTTTACAGATTCAGGCTTTTCTCCATCACATCTCCCTGCCCTTTTGATTGTAAATCAGTTTAACCTTTTGGCTTTCCTTGTTCTGTTTATTTATTTTCCAAATTATTTCTTTTGGGAAAACAAATCTTGGCAGAGGATTACCTGGATTCAAACCTCGGCTCCAGCCCTTCCTAGATGTTTGGCCTTGGGCCAGGTGTTGGACACACTTGCTGTTCTTGTACCTGAAATGCTCTTCACCTGAATCTTTTCCTGGCTGTCTCCTTCTCAAGGTTGGGATCAAACACAACTCCTCAGAACGGATTCCCCTGACCCCACACCCATCACTATCTTGTTATTCTTTTAAGTTACTTCTATTGCAATTATTGCTGGCCGATATGATCTCACTTGTTGACTTGTTTAGCATCGGTCTTCTCCCACAGCAGCAAAGTTCCATAAGGACAGTGATCTCCATCTTGTTAACTACAACAGCCTGGCCCCAAGGACAGAGCTGGCAAGGACTGTCTTTTCAATAAATATATTTTTACTAGATGAACTAAATAACAAATTAATTCATAAGAAAAGGAATGAATGAACAAAAGTCACTAGGGTATGGTAAAGATTAAGTAACAAAAAAAACATGTAAAAACACCTTGATTTAGCCAGGATTTTCAGTTGCAAGCAATTGAAATCAATTCCAGCTAATGTGAGCACAAAAAGAATTTGATCAAAGAGTATTAGTTAATTCAAAGAATTCTCAGGATAATTCAAAACCTGAAAGGGATTTAGGACCAAGTATGTCACCCAAATCCAGTCACAGAATAATGTGGTGAGGACATGACTGCTAATGCTATCCACATTAGACAGGTCAGCTTGTGCCACCAACATATCTAATGCATGGGACAGTAGTAGCAGTGAACACTGGGTGCTGACACCGTTGCTCCAGGAACCATATCCACACAACAGTCTCCGGGGTCCTAGCTTCATTATGCCATCAGCTCACAGCCCAAGTCCGCGGCAGTCACAAGCAACTGTCAGACTGTAGACTAGATGCTCACCTTATTGTTGGGTATGGGCAAAACAAGTAGTCAACATTTTCAGCTACTGTAACAGGAGAAAGGATGTCATGCCTACCTTGAATCACAGAGTAAGGAGTTTTCCAAATGTGAGAATAAGGCTCAGACACTGAATAGTCAAGAATAATGACAATTTTCCACTACAATGCTCAATAAATATCAACCACAAACCAATCCAATTACCAAGAGCGTCTCTTTTACAAAACAACTGAGAGTCAATGTTTGAAAAGAGAAGTTACAAACAAAACCTAATGCTTAGTTCCTTAAAGCTGTGACAAGATGGAAACACACATTTTACAACTTTTTCATGAGTTATTTGGTTTGTCAACTAGCTTGACGTTAAATGCACTTGAGTACTGCTTTGAGGAAACTCTTATCCAGCACTGTTCAGAGTTATGCAAAAGAAGACAGTTAAATAGGTATCTTGCTGACACAGCTCTGGGGATGTGAGCTTGCTGCCAAATAAGCCATGCCATGTTCATGGCTTGCTTCCTACCAAGGAAAAGAAATCCTCAACTTCCTACCAAAAATGTCAAATACTTTTTACAGAGGCAATTGCTGACTAAATGGGGCTCTGTGCTCTGTGACATTCTCTAACATGAGTTGGTGATTTGGTTTGGGGGACTCACCCGGTACTGTCTGAAATAACTGTGAATGAAGATGCCTATCCACTTCTAACCAAACTTGATTGACCGAAGTCACTCTCCCTAGAATTTGAATCTTGACTGATGTCACAGAAAGACAGAAAAGAAAAAATAGAAAGATGTTGTTTCTTGTAGTTGCTGATGTCTGGATCATGGTTTTACTTAAATTCCCATTCTTTTTGACCTTGGTTCTTAGCTTTTCCTTAATTCTGTGAGCTGTTCAAATAGAGCCATATTCTGTTAAATAATTAGCTTTATGCTTTTGTGTGTGTCTGTGTGTGGTAGGAACATCTAAGATCTATTCTATCACTTTCAAGTATACAATATAGTATCATTAACTACAGCCACTATGCTATACATTAGAACCCCAGAACTTATGCCTATTATACTGAAACCCTTGAACAACACCTCCTAATTCCCCTATTCCCCAGCCCCAGCAAATGACAATCCACTATTTCTATGAGTTCAGCTTTTTCAGATTCTACATATAAGTAAGATCATACAGTGTTTCTTTCTCTGTATGGCTTATTTCTCTTAGAATAATGCCTTTAAGTTTCATTCACATTATTGCGAATAGAAATTCATTTTCTTATGGTTGAATAATATTTCATCATATGTGCATGTGTGGGCGTGCATCACATTTTCTTTATCCTTGCATCCTTCAATGGACACAAGGTTGTTTCCATATCTTCACTATTGTTAATAAATGATGAAATGAACATGAGGGGGCAGATGTCTGTTTGACATAGAGATTTCATTTCCTTAGGGTATACGCCCAGAAGTAAGATTGCTAGATCATATGGCAGTTGTTTTTAATTTTTTGAGAAACATCCATACTGGTTTCCAAAGTGTCTGCACCAGTTTACATTCCTACCGACAGTTCAAAAGGGTTCCCTTTTCCCCACATCCTCACCAGAATTTATAATCTCTTGTGTTTTGGATAATATCCATTCTAGCAGGTTTGAGGTGACATTTCATTTTGGTTTTGGTTTTCCTTTTCCTGATGATTAGTGACATTGCTCATCTTTTCAGGTACCTATTGGCCCATGTCTATCTTCTTTGGAAAAAAATCTCTCTTTAAGTCTTTTTCCCATTTTTAAATCAGATTATTGTATTTTTGCTATTGAGATGTATGAGTTCTTCATATATTTTTAGATATTAACCCTTATCAGATAAAAGGGTGGAAACTTTTCTTTCATCCTGTAAGTTGCATTTTCATTTTATTGATGGCTTCTCTTGTTGTGCAGGAACTTTTTTATTTGATATAATCCCATTTGTTCATTTTTGCATTTATTGCTTGTGCTTTTGGTGTTATATCTAAAATATCACTGCCAAGGTCAATGCCAAGGAGCATTTTTCTTATGTTTTCTCCAGAGTTTTATGGTTCCTATGTTTTCTACTACAGTTTTATGGTTTTAAGTCTTTAATCCATTTCTAATTATTTTTGTGTGTGTGTGAGTGGTGTTAATGGGTCCAGTTTTATTCTTTTATGTATGAATATTGTTTTACCAACACAATGTATTAAAAAGCCTACCTTTTCTCCATTAAATATCCTTGGCCTCATCCAGAATGGTGAGAGATTAGCTGACATCATGCGTATGAGTTTATTTCTGAGCTCTCAATTCTGTTCCTTTGGGCTATGCGTGTGTCTTTATGCCAGTACCATACTGTTTGGATTATTATAGATTTTTAATATATTTTCAAATCTAGAACAGTGATACTTTCAGTTTTGTTCTTTTTCAGAATTGCTTTGGCTATTTGGGCATTTTTGTGGTTCTATACAAATTTTAGGACTGTTTTTTATTTTTATTTCTGTGCTAAATGTCACTGAAATTTTGATAGAGATTGCATTGAATCTACAGATGGCTTTGGGAATTATAGACATTTTAACAATATTAATTCTTCCAATCCATGAATGAAGGACATCTTTCCATTTTTTTGTGCTTTCTTCAATTTCTTTCATTAATGTCTTATTATTTTCTGTGTACAGATCTTTCACCTCCTTGGTGACATCTATTCCTAAGTATTCTGTTTTTGATGCTAATGTAAGTGGGATTTTCTTTATTTCTTTTTCAGATAAGTTATTGTTAGTATGTCAGAGTACAATTGATTTTTGTATATTGATTTTGTATCCTGCATCTTTACTGAATTCCTTTATTAGTTCTAGTAGTTATTTGGTGGAGTCTTTAGGGTTTACCATATATGAAATGATGTCATCTGCAACAGAAACAATTTTACTTCTTCCTTTCTGATTTCTATGCCTTCTGTTTATCCTTCTTGCCTGGCTAGGACTTCCAGTACTATGCTGAGTAGGACTGATAGAAGGCATACTTGCCTTGTTCCTAATCTTAAAGAAAATGCTTTCGACCTTTCACATTTGAGTATGATGTTAGCTGTGAGTTTGTCATATATGTCCTTTATTATATTTAGTGGTATATCTAATTTATTGAGTTTTAATCATGAAAGGATGTTGAATTTTTTCAAATACTTTATTTATTTATTTATTTATTTATTTATTTATTTATTTACTTACTTACTTACTTACTTACTTACTTACTTACTTACTTATGCCTACGGCACCCAGTATTCCTAGGTGGTCTCTCATCCAAGTACTAACCAGGCATGACCCTGCTTAGCTTCAAACACTTTTTCTGCATCTATTGGGATGATCATAAGATTTTTATCTTTCATTCTATTAATATGGTATACCATATGAACCGACCCCTTTGATGCTCTCCAAGAAACTTGGCTGCTGTTCTTCCAGCCCCACCCTGCGCCCCAGTCCTGTAGCACACTTTGGTATTCTGGAAGGGACAAGAAAGAAGTGAGCCTCTTTGGCAGCATCTTGCACAGCTGGGTAAGCCAGGCTCTCATTCACACACTCTCACTTTCATCCATGGGAGAAACTGCTGGCCAAGAAGGTCTCTCTTGGCACTGAGTTAGGAAAGGTGACAAGGGTAAAGTGAAACTGTTCCTCTTACCCTCTTTAATGTGTCCAATCTTGGATTATTTTAGCTAAATAGTTATTATGACACAGGCTTTGGGGAAAATGCTTTATAGGCATCATATCATTTTAGCCTTCACAAAATCTTCAAGATTGATTTTATACCCATTTTTCAACTGAGATGGTTGCAGCTTAGAATGGTTAATTGCCTGCCCAAGGATGCACTCAAGGAACTGTCAGTTCCATCTTAAGCCACAGACTATGCACTTGACCACTATGCACTAAGAATGGTATTCATTCAGTCAGTCATTTAATAATTATTGACTGTACATATATTATGCTGGTTTCTGTTCTAGAAATGAGGGTGAAAGGTAAATAAGATTATCTATGCTTGTAGAGTTACATTCTAATGGTGAAAACAAATAATAATAAGTAAATGACAAATAAACATTATAGTTTCTGGTAATAACTACAAAGCAAGAAAATGAAGGCTAAGAGAATACAGTGGGACAGGGTGGCATATTAATATTTGGTAAGATAGTCAGGAACGATGCAAATATCTGGGACAGAGTGTTTGCAACAGACAAAATGTCAAGTGTTACCATACCTGGGGCAGGAGTGAGCTGGTTGTGTCTGAGACACAAGAAGTCCTGTGTAGCTAGAGTGAAGTGAAAGGGGATTTTAAAAAGTAGAAACTACAATCAGGCTAACAGGCAGAGGCCAGAAGATACCGGAACTCTGGAGTTTGGCATCCACATGTAGTCCTGTTTCCAACACTGGTGTGTCCTTAGGAAGCTCATTAACCCTCTCCGGGCTATTTCCTTATCTGTGAAATGAAGGAGCAGGGGACCTGAAAGTTCTTTCCTAACCCTGACGTTCTGTATTGCGATGAGAATATGATGGATGACAAGGAAACAGTAAAACTGAATAATGAATCCAGTCTCTCATGGTGCTCACTTTGAATCTGTGTGTGTGTGTGTGTGTGTGTGTGTGTGTGTGTGTGTGTGTGTGTGTCTGTCTCACATGCGTGCATATAATTCCGTGTAAGGGTTCATAAATAAAACTACTCTTTCCAAATATTATAGAATTATCTGATAACCATATTTGTTTCAGGGAGATAAGCCAAATTCCCCTGACATTTAAATCAAGAAAATTAAACACGTTTTGAAAATCAGTGAAATGCCCCCCACTACTCTGGTGAAACATTCTAATCTGATGTACATTTCTCTTTTACTGAATTTTTCAAGAAAAAATACCTTCTAGAACCAGCTATTTTGGAGGTAAGTCAAATTATCTTTGAACTAAAATGAGTTAAAATAATACATGAAATTTTGTCACATGCAGAATATAAAGCTAAGCTAATTTCTTAAGATTATCCCTGGTGATATAATAAAATTTGCCTAGGAGAATAACTCTGGATGGCAACTACGTGATAAGAGGCACAGTTAATGGCTGGAGTCAGGCTCGCTAACCCGTTTTTCAAGAAAATCTACTCATTCTTTCTCTGTATCTATGAGTTAGTTAGTTTGTTTGTTTGTTTGTTTGTTTTTAGATTTCACATATAAGTGAAATCACATGGTATTTGTCTTTCTCTGTCTGACTTATTTCCTTAGCAATGCCTGCCAGATGGAAGGGTGATTGGGGGCTGGGTGAAAAAGGTGAAGGGATTAAGAAGTACAAATTGGCAGTTAAAAAATAGCCAAGGGACACCTAGGAAAACCAGGTGCTATAGGCATAAAAAAAAAATAGTCAAGGGATATGAAGTACAGCATAAGGAATATAGTCAATAATATTGTAATAACTATGTATGGTTTCACATGGGTACTCGACTTATCAGATGATCACTTCATAAGTTATATAAATGTCTAATTATTATGCTGCACACCTGAACTAATATAATATTGTATGTCGACTGTAACTAAAAATTTTTTAATTAAAAAAAGAAAATTATTAATTTCCTCAAGAAACTTATATTCTAGAGAAAACCTACAGTCAGGAAATAATCACTCAATGAAATATATGAATCAGAAGTGTGAAAAGTGCTACAATAAAATAGTGTTGTGGAAATCCATGATAATCTGACAAAACTATTACACTGTCGAGTCAACCTGGAAAGGAAGTGAATGGCATAAGGACAGGCAGCAAGTTGGTGAAAGCAAATGTGAATCCAGGTTTTGCAATTTTGAAGCTATACATCATCTTGTCAAATGAAATTCTAAGAAGAGCTAATATATTTCCAGAACTCAATATTACCTTGGAATTTATTCAGTGCTAACAATATTTGTTTATGTTAATTAAGAAAATGTATTATTTAGTGGGATACCAGAAACACCTGCTTGACAAAACTAGATCATCTTGCTTATTTCTTCAATAACTGCTAAGCAATTAAAAAAAAAAAAAAAAAGAACTTTGCGAAAATATGGTGGAGTGAGAGATATCCCCAGACCTACTCCCTTGAAACAACAATGTTGAACATCTAAAACTCAAAAAAAAAAAAAAAAAAATACTCAAACCGCACACCAGCACGTCTGAGCGTGGGATCTGCGCATAGGAGCTACCACAGGTCAGAACCCTGGGTGTCAGAGCGTGGACTGAAAGAAATAAAGAAGTGGCCTCTCACAGCCGCCAGAGCTCCCTGCAGGAGGAGGGGAAAGGAAGAAGGTGTGGCGACTTCCCTGAACAGCCCTGCCTGGGAAAGCTGTGAGCTCCCCGCGGCGGGCCGGCAGCAATGCCCAGTCTTCAGGGCAGAAGGCAGAGAAGTGGGATGGGACTGCAGGAAAACAACAGTTGACCCGGGTTGCAAAACTGAGGCTGAGCCACAGCCCCCAACTCCCAACCCAGAGGGCTGCTCCCCCCATACCCTCCAAGACCCAACACCACAGAGCCCCAGGGGAATCTGAGCAAGTGCTGCTGAGATGGTCGCTGACACTGACAGGGACTGAAACTGAGGGTAGAGCGTGATTAAATATCTACAAGAAAAATTTTTTAAAAGGCATTTTTAAGGTTTTATATAAAGCAGGGATCCAAAAGGCTTAGACACTACCTACTGGAAACCAAAAGAAAAGCGCCTTTTTTTGCAACAAGCTAAAGAGAGACCTTTATATAATAAACCTTCTTTCTGGAAAAGCAGCAGAAAACACTTCCATTAATGCCCAGGCGGAGAAATAGTCCATTAAACACCATGACCAACCGAGGTGACAAGGCATCTCAGAAAAAAAAAAAAAA
>NW_011888811.1:10599301-10601594 GCF_000151845.1 Pteropus vampyrus
AAAAAAAAAAAAAAAGAGAAAAATCTCCAGAAAATAAGCTTACAGACATAGAAATATGTGACTTAAATGACAGAGACTTTAGGATGGTACTTCTGAAAAAACTCAGTGAGTTCCAAAACAAGTCATATCAACAATTTCAGAAATTAAAAAAACAACTAGATGAGCAGAACAAGGAGACTGAAACCCTCAAAAAAACAGAATAGATCTTCTGGAGATTAAAAAAAAAAAAAAAAAAAAAACCCAAACACATTTCAAGAATTGAAAAATGAAAGAGCATGCTTGGGAAATAAAGTCGACCAAATAGAGGAAAGGATCAGTGATATCGAAGACAGAAATCTAGAATAAATCAGAAAGAAGGAGAGAGAAATTGAAGAACGAAAAATAATGAAAGAGAAATATAAGAACTAGCTGATACCATCAGGAGAAGAAACATAAGAATAATGGGCATTATCGAAGGTGAGGAAAAGGAACAGGGACTAGAAAGCATTTTCAGACAAATAGTGGACGAGAATTTCCCAAATCTAAGGAATCAGCTGGAACTTGGAATTCAAGAGGTCAACAGAACACTCAATTATCTCAACCCAAAAAGGACTTCACATTGTATTAAAGTTATCAAAAATCAATGACAAAGAGAATTCTCAAGGCAGCCAGGGAGAAGAAAACGGTAACTTATAAAGGAAAATCCATTAGATTATCATTGGTCTTCTCAGCACAAACCTTACAAGCCAGAAAGGAATGGAATAAATTATTTAAACTATTAAATGAAAGGAACTACCAGCCTAGAATAATCTGTCCAGGGAAGCTCTCCTTTAGATATGAAGAGAAATGAAGACCTTTCCAGACATACAAAAATTGAGGGAATTCTCCACTACGAGGCCTGCACTACAGGAAATACAGCTCACCTAAAACAAAATAACAATAAAAATACGTAATTGGGAGTAAAGTGACTATCAGGCAAATAGAAGCAGAAAAGTGCAACCTTTACTAAGAACAGGGCATGATAACCTTAAATAATAATAAGTGAATTGTTATAACAAGATAGTAATGAATGTTCAGCATATATAGGGACAAATTGAGACAACAATGACTGAAAAGGGGAAGATTCAAAGATCCAAATTTGCAAAGGGTAATGAAGATAAGGCACGTGCAAAAGAAAATGAACAACTGTGTGTGTGTGTGTGTGTGTATAACTATACTTTACATATTTGTAATCGTAACCACACACCAAAGATTCAGAACTGAAGTATAACATAAAACAAGAAGAACCAGAGGAAAAACCCACAAAAGCCAACCAAAATAAATAAAACGGAAGGACAGGCACAAGGAAGCAATGGAAACACTGAGCTACCAGAAAGCAAAAGATAAAATAGCTATAAGACCTCATATTTCAATAATCACCCTAAATGTAAATGGACTGAACTCACCAATAAAACGGCACAGAGTTGCAGAATGCATCAAAAAACAAAACCCAACCATATGCTGCTTCCAGGAGACACATCTCAGCTCCAAAGACAAATATAGACTCAAAGTGAAAGGATGGAAAATGATATCTCAAGCAAATGGCATTCAGAGAAAAGCGAGAGTAGTGGTGCTAAAATCAGACGAAATAGACTTCAAAAAAAAAAAGGTAAAGAAAGATACTAAGGGACACTTCATAATAATAAAGGAAATCATGCATCAAGAAGACATAACATTTATTAATATCTGTACTCCCAACCAGGGAGCCCCAAAATACGCAAAACAATTACTAACAAAACTAAAGGGAGAAACAGACCAAAACACCATCGTAGTAAGAGACTTAAATACCTCACTGTCGGATGTGGACAGATCATCCAAACAGAAAATCAATAAGGAAATAACATCCTTAAATGACACATTAGTCCAACTGGACATAATTCACATTTACAGACCCTTCCATTCCAAAACAGCTGCTTATACATTCTTCTCTAGTTTACATGGAGCATTCTTAAGAATAAATCACATACTGGGACACAGAGTTAGCCTCAACAAATATAAGAGGGTTGAAATCATACCAACCATATTCTATGATCATAATGCTCTGAAACCAGAGATCAACTGCAAAAAGAAATTAGGAAGAACCACAAATACATGGAGATTAAACAACAGGCTACTGAATAATAACTGGATCAGAGAAGAAATATAAAGAGAGATCAAGAGATACATAGAAATGAATGATAATGATAGTACAACATATCAAAACTTTTGGGACACGGCAAAAGCGGTCATAAGAGGAAAGTTCATATCATTACAGGCCTATCTTCAAAATCAAGAA
>NW_011888811.1:10602375-10612009 GCF_000151845.1 Pteropus vampyrus
GCCATCTATGACAAACCCTCAGCCAACATTATACTTAATGTTGAAAAACTAAAAACCTTCCCTCTAAGATCAAGAACAAGGCAAAGCTGTCCACTATCACCACTGTTATTCAATATAACATTGGAGGTTCTAGCAGATGAGATGCTATCAGACAAGAGAAAGATAAAAGGCATCCAAATAGGAAACAAAGAAGTCAAACTGTCACTATTTGCGAATGACATGATTTTCTATATAGAAAACCCTAAAGACTCCACAAGAACACTAGTGGAAACAATAATCAAATACAGTAAAGTTTCTGGATACAAAATCAACATTCAGAAATCCATAGCGTTCTTATAATCTAATAACAAAGTGTCAGAAAATGAAATGAAAAAAATAATGCCTTTCGCAATTGCAACAAAAGGAATAAAATACCTAGGAATAAATTTAACAAAACATGTGAAGGACCTATTATGAGAAATTGAAGAAGATATAAAGAAATGGAAAGATATTCCATGTTCTTGGATTGGAAGAATCAACACAGTTAAAATGACAATATTACCTAAAGCATTATATAGATTTAATGCAATTCCAATCAAAATTCTACTGGCATTTTTTAAAGAAATAGAACAAAAATTCATCAGATTTGTATGGAAGCATAAAAGACCCTGAACTGCCAAAGCCATCCTGAGAAAAAAGAATGAGGCTGGAGGCATCATTCTGCCCGACTTCAAATTATACTACAAAGCGACAGTAATCAAAATGGCATGGTATTGGCAGAAAAACAGACACACGGACCAGTGGAACAGAACCGAGAGTCCAGAAGTAAATCCATACTTCATGGGCAAATAATTTTGAACAAAAGAGCCAAAAACATACAATGGAGAAAGGAAAGGCTCTTCAGTAAATGATGCTGGGAAAACTGGAAAGCCACCTGCAAAAGAATGAAACTTGATTGTTTTCTATCACCACACACCAAAATTAACTCAAAATTGATTAAGGAACTGAATATAAGATCTGAAACAATAAAATGCATAGAAGAAAACACAGGAACAAAACTCAAGGACCTTGAGCTTAAAGAGGATTTTATGAATTAGACCTCAAAAAAAAAAAGCAAAGGAAGTAAAAACAAAAATAAATGAATAGGACTACATCAAACTAAAAAGCTTCTGCTAAGGAAAAGAAACCGTCAACAAGGTAAAGAGACAACCATCGAATGGGAAAATATATTTGCAAGCAACGCCTCTGATAAGGGCATAAAATCCAAAATATACAAAGAACTCATATGACTCAATAACAACAAAAAAACAAATAATCCAATCAAAAAATGGGCAGAGGACCTGAACAGACACTTCTCCCTAGAGGACATACAAATGGCCAACAAATGCATGAAAAGATGCTCAACATTGCTAGCTATTAGGGAAATACAAATCAAAACCACAATGAGATACCATCTCACAGCTGTTAGAATAGCTATAATCAACAAGACAAGTAATAACAAATGCTGTAGAGGATGTGAAGAAAAAGGAACCCTCATACAATGCTGGTGGGACTGCAAATTGGTACAGCCACTGTGGAAAACAGTATAGAGTTTCCTCAAAAAACTAAGAATTGATCTACAATATGATCCAGCAATCCCTCTACCCTAAAGACTTGAAAACCCATATCCGAAAAGATATTTGCACATCGATGTTCATAGCAGCACTATTCACAGTGGCCAGGATATGGAAGCAACTGAAGTGTCCTACAATAGATGATTGGCTAAGAAGCTGTGGTACATATATACAATGGAATATTACTCAGCCATAAGAAGAGATGAAATGCTGCCATTTGCAACAACATGGATGGACCTCGAGATAATCATGCTAAGTGAAATAAGCCAGACTGAAAAAGTTGAAAATCACATAATATCACTTATATGTGGGATATAAACTTAAAAGCAACAAATGAACAGGACAAACAGAGACTCAGGGACCTGGACAATGGACTAGTGGTTACCAGAGGGTGGGGCAGGGAAGGAGGGAAGAGGTAGACAGGGTAAAGGAGATCAAATATAGGGGGGTGGGGTTGGCGGAGAGTGAAATGGATAAAGGGGATCAAATATATGGCAGCTGAAGGAAACTGGACTTTGGGTGGTAAACACACAATAGAATATACAGATGTCAAATGATAATATACACCTGAAAATTATATAATTGTATTAACCAATGTTACTCCAATAAAAAAAGAAACAGCTTTTACACCTCACATAGAAATACTTATATAAATGACAATAAATGAAGATAACTAGAAAAGATTTGGAATATATCTAGTCCATGTGCAACTGAGTCAATTTAGGTTGAAATACATTCACAGATGAGTGTTTATGGTATTATAATAAAAATTTTAAAAAACCATTAAGATGTTAAAGCATTTTGAACGAAATAGTTATCTGAATGTTTTCTACTTCTTTTTATTTTTTTATAATCCCCCATGGAACTCATATAATCTAACATAGAGGCTTATAATAAGCTGAAAATAACCAAAAAAAAAAAAAAACTTTTGATTTTAAAAAGCTTTAAGCTAAAAGAATCAGAAGAGGTTTTCTTTGGTGTTCAGTAATTTTACTTTCTTGTGACTTGTTTCAAATAACATGTGATTACTCAGTTTACTAATATATTCCATGAGTTTACAAAAAAATTCCACAGGCAACCATCTGCAAAGGTTAACCAATTCCAACTATCATGGAAGATCAGAATACTTTGGTAACATTAAATGAGACAAAAGAGGAAAATAAAAATGAGTAACACTAGACTCATAACTTCAAAACATGATTATATGAAGCTTAAAGTAAAACTTGACACAAATGTCAGGATTCTGATTACTACAATGGTTCTCATTCATATATGACCTTTCTCTGCAAAATCACTATAGGGCATGAGTACCTAACCCCTAAAATTTTCAGTAACTCTCAAAAGTTGAAGTGTGAACAGTATTTGATAATTACGAAATTTCTGAATTGGAAGGGACCCTTCAGATCATCTATTCCATCTTCCTAAATAATGTTATTTGGGAAGAGTGTTATTTTCAGACCATCATAATAAATATAGAACAGAACTTGTTCATTTTGAAAAATTCATGAGCTTGAGTGAGACCACACTACTTCTAGCCATCTACAGATGCTTCAACATCTGGGTCTACCCTATCCTTCCAGGGTGAGACTCACCAACCCATGGAAGGGAGTGCTCAAAAGACCATTCATATTGACTATAATGCATCAACAATATCACAGAACCCATCGCGCGCTTTGCTCTCTAATATTCTCTCTTCCTTCCTCTGTCTTCCAGCCATAGAAAATACAATTTGCCTCTACAGTATGGCCAACAGATTAGGCAAACTCCTTTTACCTCAGCTGTTGAAACTGCTCAACTCATTTATCTCAGACCCTCCTCATTTCTTGCACATTCTCTAAGTATACCCCACTGACTCAGAACAATTTGTCATCACTTTCTTGTGCAAGACTCCTGGAGTTGTCCAGAGGGCTTTCCAGGTACCCATTTCCCCTGCTATCTGAAAGTCTGCTTTATGTCACTTCACTTTTACGAAAGATATGCATTAATATCTGTTTTCACTAACCGCCCCCCCAAAAAAAAATTCAGAGAATTTTTGTTTTTATGAACAAAGGTGAAAAGCAAAAATAGTGTTTAGCATTTGTTCTGCAGCTAGTCATTATAGAGGCTAAGCAATCAAGCATATTTCAAACCTGCCACGTCTGCCACATCAGTCACAGCAGACAATGAACCTCGACCTTCGACATCAAGGCAGGCAAACGTAGAAGTTGTGTTAGGGGCCTGCCTGCTCTGATGAATTCAGAAGATAATGAGATGTCAATAGACGACTCTCTTCCCCTCTATCTGACCCTCTTCCCCTCTATCTCCTAGACCCCAGTTTCCTATATCTCCCATGACCCTCTTCTCTTCTCTCCTATATCCCAGTTTCCTGTACCTCCGACCACCCCAACCTGCGATGTCTCATCTTGACACACCATCATCACCACCACCACCCCTCAGCCTTCCAGGGTGCTCACTGCCTTCCTGATTCTGGTAAATAAAACTACACTGTACCTATGATTTCTACTCTATATAGGCCGTGTGGTTATCATATCATTCCTGCTTTTATTATATGTTAGTATTATTTTAGGTTTTATGTGTGATTTGGTAGGTTATTTTTGGGGTCTAGGAATGTTCAGAAATGTTTCCCACATAAATTAATGGTAATTGCTTCTTCACTTTATGCCATTTCAGCTTATGAAAGGTTGCACAGACACGATCTATTTTCAGATAGTGGGAGAAACCTGTATTTGGCACTTGCTTCACACCATGAGAAATACAAAAAAGAATGGAAGAATGAAGAAATATCTTACATTCGAGAAGTCTTCTTTGGCTTGAAGGGTGGGGGAATGAAAAGGACATCGAGAAGACTAATGTACCACATACCTTCACGACAAAGCAAGAGCATATACTGGGGGTGTAAGTGAAATACTATCAGCACACAGAGAAAGGAGCAAGGAGCTCAATCTGGAGGCCCTGGAAGTTTTGTATAGAAAGGACTTTTTGGCCTTAAGGGACACACAGATTTTGCTTTACAGAAAAGAGAAAGAGAAGGACATTCTGAAAAGGGAACAAAACAAGTGAAGTACCTAGTGAATATAGAAAATGGAGTGGAAATGGCACAAAATCAGACAGCATGGTAAGCACCCAGAAACAACTGGCTGAATAAAAGACTATTAGGCTAAAAGTGGAGAAGTGAGGGAGGGTAAATAAAATCAGGAAGAGGTTGACAGTAGAGAGAGAAGAGATCTCATCTATGCTACAAAGTGAGGATTCCATCTCAAAAGTAATGAGAGTCATCAGGAGTTTTGGAGAGAGAAAGGATCCAGATCTATGCTTCAGAAAGATAACTGAGAGGGTAAAATGAGGGACTAGATGGAGGAGAAGAGATTAGTGAAGAAGACTATTGCAAGATTGAGCTACTTTAAGACTTGAGACTGTGATGAGTAAATGAAATGGAGTAGTGGCAGAAGCAAAAAATAAATTAATTAATTAAATTTTAAAAAAATTTAAAAAGTGGGCTGGGGGGATTTGGATGGGCATGATGAGGCCAAATTGCAAAGTCTCTGTGGGAGACGGAGAAAGGAGAGTAAAAAATTTATCTTTTCTGAATCACTGGGTTCATACAAAAGCATTCACTGAGATAAGGAATTCCTTATCTCAGGAGATATCCTCTCCTTCAAACCACTGAGCGAGTGTCTACAGTAATAGATACTGGAGATGACCCAGTGGGGAGAAAAATCAGGCGTGGTCCTAGCCTCATGGAATGTATCATTTTATCATGTCAAATGGAAGATAAATATTTCAAGTACGAAAGTAAATGTAGTTACACTAATTAAAAACCAGAAAAAAAATCAATAAAACCTGTAACAAATTTAGAATTAAATTCAGATTGGAAGGTCATTACTCTGAGGATTAGAATTAGAATAAGAAAGAGTTATTACTGTTCACTTTATACCCTTTTGTATTGTTTAGAATTATTATAATGAGTACATGTTATTTTTTAATATTTAAAAATTCAATAAAGATTAAAAAGCAACTAAAAATACATTCGAAGTTCAGTATACCCTCCCCACCAAAAAAACGCAATTTCAAAAAGATTCAGAAGGTAGAAAGAATTCAGGTATGTTTTCAAGACGTCCTTGAAGATGCTAGTTTTTGGTTGTTACATAAAATATGCTTAATTTATTTGTCCTGAATATTACCGGAAAATTCGAAAGGGAGAAAATCCAATTCTTCGTTTTTTTTCTTTGCTTGTTACTGAATCTAAGAACCTGAAGACCTTCATATTTTCTTTCACAGGTGCTATATGTTTTTTCCCTTTTCTTTAAAAGAATAAAGACACTTTGTTTTCTATAAACCAAGATTCAATTGATACATAACACCATCCAAATTTGGTATCTTTTTTTGAAGAAGCAATTTAATTTCTGTTATGTGTAATTAACTTAAGAAGCCATTACTACATAGAATCTTTCCCTATAACTTCTATATTAAATAAAGGGAGCCACCTAGGGATAGGGGCATCAAAAAATACCTACATTCCTTTTTTCCCCCAAGCTCCACAATAGCAAGATCATGAAATACTTACTGAGTGCACATTATTCATGTAAATTATTCACAATTGTCTTCTTATGCCTATTTCAGAGATACAGAAGTTCCCCCTCATTCATAGGGGATACGTTCCAAGAACCCCAGTGGTGCCTGAAACCACAGATAGTACTGAACCCCATATAAACTGTGTTTTTTCCCATACATACCTATGATAAAGCTTAGTTCATAAATTACACACGGCAAGAGATTAACAACAGTAATAACTAATAAAATAGAACAATTATAGCAATATACTATAATAAAAGTTATGTGAACATGGTCTCTTTCTCTTAAAGTATCTTACTGTAATATATATATGCAGTGTGGATACACTGGACAAAGGGATGATTCACATCCCAGGGAGAAGGTGAGAGATGGCACAAGATTTCAGAATGGCACATAATTTAAAACTTGTGAATTGTTTATTTCTGGAATATTCTATTTAATGTTTTCAGACCACCACTGACTGCCAGTAACTGAACCACATAATGTGAAACCAGAGATAAGGGGTAGGTGGGAGGGGAACTCTTAAATAAGATTTCATTCTATAATACTGCATACCTGACTCCTTTTTTCCATTTATTATTTTTTAATTAAATGTATTTGTTCTAATTACAAAAGGAATACAAGTTAAAAAGATTAGAAAATATTTTTAAAATGTTAAAAGAAATTTAAAAGTACTGAAAAAGAAAAGAAGAGCAACCTCTAACAGTGAGAAGTTGGCCTGCCACTTACAGCTGGCCATGCTATTCTCCCGTTGGATATAAACCATTTTACAAAATGCCAACCTCACACAAGATTGCTCTGAGACCATGATAAAATGAGACAAAGCAAGGCTGCTTCATCGTTTTGTCTAAGCACACATGATTACAAGGTCATTGTGCCTCCCACAAAATATCAAACACTCCTCTCAGCCAAAATATATGCCTGCTACTTCTGTACCAATTACAGCTCGATTCTCACTCTAGTCTGTTCCCCCTCCCCCCAAGATGCATTAAGATGCCGAATCATAGCACTGCCTCCACTCTCTGATGGCATCTGATCCAGAGTCAACTCCTTGCTTCCTTCGACCCTCCCAAAAGTCATCCAACCAAAGCCTAACTCCTACAACAGGTCCTTTCTAACCCCATCTTGCTAATATACCTCATGATCACCCATGGTGTGTATCCTCCTTGGCTGTGACTTGTTCAACTACTGATTTGTTCCCAATGGTCTTTGGCTGGAAGGTACTGACAGCACCTGTAATGTTATCACTGTATTCTGTTGTATTTCCTCTCTTTCTTTGCACTGTGATAGATAATAGCTAACAGTAACTAACACTTATTAAATGTTTAACTATGCTCTAGTCACTTTTCTAAGAACTTTACTTATATTAATCTAACTACAATCCTATGAAGTGGATATTATTATTTCTATTTTAAAGATGAGAAACAGAAGAATAAAGATACAGCAGTTATATACTTTAAATCGAGGATTCTCAACCATGGCACTATTGCCCTTTGGGGCTAGATAATTTTTTTTTTTGGTTTGTTTTGGAGAGCTGCTGTACATTATAGGACATTTAGCAGCATCTCTGACGTCAAACCACCAGATGCCACTGCATGCCCCTTCTCCCTGCGCTGTAACAACCCAAAGTGTCTCCAGACATCACAAATGTGCCCCAAAGACAAAAATCACTCCTAGTTGAGAACCACTTCTTTAAATGATTGAGATCACACTGTATAAAATTTCATTTCCAGTTCTTTTTTATTTAATTTGAGATTTTATTGTGTTTTCTCAGTTAACATACTGTTTTAAAAAAATGAAAGCACAAATATAAATGGGTACAGAAATGTATATACTCTAATTTATCTAAACATTCCCCACCGTAGACTATTTTCCTTGTTTTCATTTTTTTGCTATTGAAAATGATTCTCTAAGGAACATCTTTACACACAATTTTTTTTTCTATTTCTCTGACTTTTCTCCTAGACTCAATTATTAAGAAAAATAATTGTTGGACCACGGGGTGATTTGTTTTCTTTTTTTTCTTTCAGAAAAAAAAAAAAAGATGTACCATTTACTTTCACATAGTTCACCAATTTGTTCCACTAATATAATTAAATAAGATATATACGTCTCTTCCAATAGCAAGTTTCATTATTATTCTTTTGCTGAAATATATGTGCTATCTCAATCTTTGCTACATTCAGAGAACACCATTTTTTGGAAGCAGAAATCCAAGATCTATACTTAAGCAACCTCAAGTGGCAAAAATATAGTGTGAATGGAATGAAGTGTTTGAAAGATGAGGCCTAAGAGACCATGAACAACAAACTTGTGAAGACTCTTTCATGCGAGAGGTACTGGGTTGAACAGTATACCCAAAAATTCATGTCCACACAGAACTTCGGAGAGTAAACTTATTTGCAAATAGGGTCTTTGCAGATGTAATTAGTTAAGATAAGGTTATACTGGATTTGAGGTGAGGGGCATAATCCAATGACAAGTGTCCTTATAAAAAAAGAAAAATTTGGAAACACATGGAAAATGCCAGTGGAGACACAGACACAGAGAAGGCCAAGTGAAAATGGAGGCAGAGATTGAAATGATGCTGCCACATGCTAAGGTATGCCAAGGACTGATAGCAACCACCAGAGGTTAGGAAAAGAAAAGGAAGGATTCCTCCTCTAGGGCCTTCAGAGAGATCACGGCCCTACTGACACCTTGACTGCAGACTTCTAGCCTCCAGAACTGTAAGAGAATAAATTTCTGTTTTAAGTCACCCAGTTTACGGTACTTTGTTACAGCAGCTTTAGGGAGCTAATACACAAGGAAATGGGCTTGCAGCTTGAGGGAGCTAATACACAAGGATATGGGCTTGGCCTTTACTCTATCAGTGAAAAGCCCTGAGGGAAATTCAGTAGGAAGTTGTAGCCTAAAAAAGGAGACTCGGCAATATGAAGGTGGAGGCAGGAGAAAGATGTGTCTTTTTTTACTTTCTAGGAAAGAATAATCACATGTGTATATGTGTGTGTATTTATGACCCTTACCATAATTTTAGAAAGAAAAAGATATTTTAACATCAATGTAAATTGGCAATAATCTCAGAATATTATCAAAATTTAAGTATAATTTTTATAATTTCTTAATTTCCTCATTTTGCTAAGGACTGGAAAAATTCAGTCAGGGATCAGCATGATTCCACCCCTGGTTCATTACATACTTGCTAATTCTAGTCCTATTCACAAGTTTAATCATCCTCAAAGTCTTCCTTACAGAGAATCATTGCCAAGTACATAGAAGGGGCATGAGAAACACACCAGCATTCTACGAACCATCTAGAATCAAATGTACTCTCTTGCATTTTCTCAGTATTTTCACATATACAATTGGTTTAGATTTATTAAAAAATAAATATGAAAATTTGGAACTAAAAGAGATTCTGGAGACCCCAATTCAATCTTCTTTTAACCTAAAGAGATACTCAGACTCAG
>NW_011888811.1:10612444-10623439 GCF_000151845.1 Pteropus vampyrus
TTTTTTTTTTTGGTTTGTTTTGGAGAGCTGCTGTACATTATAGGACATTTAGCAGCATCTCTGACGTCAAACCACCAGATGCCACTGCATGCCCCTTCTCCCTGCGCTGTAACAACCCAAAGTGTCTCCAGACATCACAAATGTGCCCCAAAGACAAAAATCACTCCTAGTTGAGAACCACTTCTTTAAATGATTGAGATCACACTGTATAAAATTTCATTTCCAGTTCTTTTTTATTTAATTTGAGATTTTATTGTGTTTTCTCAGTTAACATACTGTTTTAAAAAAATGAAAGCACAAATATAAATGGGTACAGAAATGTATATACTCTAATTTATCTAAACATTCCCCACCGTAGACTATTTTCCTTGTTTTCATTTTTTTGCTATTGAAAATGATTCTCTAAGGAACATCTTTACACACAATTTTTTTTTCTATTTCTCTGACTTTTCTCCTAGACTCAATTATTAAGAAAAATAATTGTTGGACCACGGGGTGATTTGTTTTCTTTTTTTTCTTTCAGAAAAAAAAAAAAAGATGTACCATTTACTTTCACATAGTTCACCAATTTGTTCCACTAATATAATTAAATAAGATATATACGTCTCTTCCAATAGCAAGTTTCATTATTATTCTTTTGCTGAAATATATGTGCTATCTCAATCTTTGCTACATTCAGAGAACACCATTTTTTGGAAGCAGAAATCCAAGATCTATACTTAAGCAACCTCAAGTGGCAAAAATATAGTGTGAATGGAATGAAGTGTTTGAAAGATGAGGCCTAAGAGACCATGAACAACAAACTTGTGAAGACTCTTTCATGCGAGAGGTACTGGGTTGAACAGTATACCCAAAAATTCATGTCCACACAGAACTTCGGAGAGTAAACTTATTTGCAAATAGGGTCTTTGCAGATGTAATTAGTTAAGATAAGGTTATACTGGATTTGAGGTGAGGGGCATAATCCAATGACAAGTGTCCTTATAAAAAAAGAAAAATTTGGAAACACATGGAAAATGCCAGTGGAGACACAGACACAGAGAAGGCCAAGTGAAAATGGAGGCAGAGATTGAAATGATGCTGCCACATGCTAAGGTATGCCAAGGACTGATAGCAACCACCAGAGGTTAGGAAAAGAAAAGGAAGGATTCCTCCTCTAGGGCCTTCAGAGAGATCACGGCCCTACTGACACCTTGACTGCAGACTTCTAGCCTCCAGAACTGTAAGAGAATAAATTTCTGTTTTAAGTCACCCAGTTTACGGTACTTTGTTACAGCAGCTTTAGGGAGCTAATACACAAGGAAATGGGCTTGCAGCTTGAGGGAGCTAATACACAAGGATATGGGCTTGGCCTTTACTCTATCAGTGAAAAGCCCTGAGGGAAATTCAGTAGGAAGTTGTAGCCTAAAAAAGGAGACTCGGCAATATGAAGGTGGAGGCAGGAGAAAGATGTGTCTTTTTTTACTTTCTAGGAAAGAATAATCACATGTGTATATGTGTGTGTATTTATGACCCTTACCATAATTTTAGAAAGAAAAAGATATTTTAACATCAATGTAAATTGGCAATAATCTCAGAATATTATCAAAATTTAAGTATAATTTTTATAATTTCTTAATTTCCTCATTTTGCTAAGGACTGGAAAAATTCAGTCAGGGATCAGCATGATTCCACCCCTGGTTCATTACATACTTGCTAATTCTAGTCCTATTCACAAGTTTAATCATCCTCAAAGTCTTCCTTACAGAGAATCATTGCCAAGTACATAGAAGGGGCATGAGAAACACACCAGCATTCTACGAACCATCTAGAATCAAATGTACTCTCTTGCATTTTCTCAGTATTTTCACATATACAATTGGTTTAGATTTATTAAAAAATAAATATGAAAATTTGGAACTAAAAGAGATTCTGGAGACCCCAATTCAATCTTCTTTTAACCTAAAGAGATACTCAGACTCAGGGAGCTACTCAACTTGTATGTAGCACAGCAAGTACTATTAGAAACCATCTATCTCGACTCCGAGCTTACTCTCATTTCCTCGACTACTCTATTTTCTCCTTGTTGGTTTTCTGCCTGCTTCACACGTTTTCATGTTTGATCTTCCCAATTCAATGCTAAGCTCTTTAAAGTCAAAGACTACTTCTTGAGTATCCTTCCATGGGCCTTTTCTGGCTGGGCACTCAGTGCCTATCTGTTTAATAGATACAGAAGAGAGGAAACAGGCATAGAGGCTAATTATCAGTTAACAAAAAAAGTTCTGCGGTAAGAATCTCTTCCTTCACTTTTCCAATAATCTCTTTAACTAGATCAGGCCATTCCCCACATCCCAGACTTTCTTCTCTGTCACCACCCACTCTCTTGTTTTATCTTCCTTTGTGCATTAGTATCTCCTCCTGGTTTGCTGTTTGCTAGTTATGCTTGGGTTTGATAAAAACTGTAAAATTGTTCTGGATATCTTTAAACTATGTTCTTTCTATACCAAAAGGAAGACAATATACAAACGAGAAGGGCAAAGGAAAGAAATGGGATGGGCTATGGGATAACAAGTGACATATTTATTTTTTGTCTCACCTGAGAGCACATTCTCAATCACCTACCTGTACTGCTCTTTCCCTGAGGTACGATACGCTGGAAAATGCCCCAGTCAAGGGCTCTAAGGATCTAGGTCTAAATTTAAATGAGGCTCTTAATTTCTCTAAGACTTAGTTTCCACACTCACTGTATAGGGATTCTAAATTGACCTTATTTACCTCAAAAGATGTTTGTGAGAATCAAATATCATAAAAGTGTTCTAAAAACTATAAGGTGTTATATATGATAGATATATATAGAGATATAGATATATAGAGAGATATAAATATAGATATAAATATATATTTAAATATATATATAAATATCTATATCTATATCTATATCTATAGATATCACCTGCTTACCAGTTAAAGTAGTAGTAACCTTCCACTGGGGTTGGTGGGGAGGGAGGAGAGGCAAAATGCTAAAATGAAAGACGCTAAACAAATTCTAAGTGTTCCTGATAAAGAAATATGGCTTGCATTAGCTAAATCTGTTTATCCAATTTCCTTGATTCCTTTTCTTGCTTCTCAGTAATTCTAACTGGAAATGCAATGACATTGCTCAGTGTGCAGTGCCTGTCACATTAACATATCGATCAACTGATGGTTTTTCCAAGGGCCTTATATGAAAATGTCCATTCACAAGGAGCCTGTTATGTAGAGAACATGAAATAAATAATTATAAATGTTCATCTTCACCAGTTTCCAGCTTTCTTTGCTGAAGTAAGAAATCAAATTTCATGGTTCGAAGTCCAATAACATTTGATCTGAACCATTAGTTTGGACAAAAGGTTGGGGCTCCACTAAATTACTGTCAAAGCACAGAAAAGTATTCCAGAGATTTGTCTCTAAATCTTTTTGATAAGTCACCCCATTAATAAAATAAATTTGAGCATATACCCCTAATATATGGATTTTTTGGTAAATTGCCCATGTACTATTATATTTACAATATTATGTATTTTTTAAAACATGCAAAAAGTTAAAAAGATGAAATTAAAAAGTATAAATATAAAGCTCCTATCCAGAGGTAGAAGCCTGGATACTACAGTCCTGTCATATTAAGGAGAGAGAACGTTAATAGTGGTGAGAACATTAATAGTGGTGAGCACCACCTGCTTGTGCCCTGTCCTGTCCCAAATAATAACTATTTTTCATGCTGTATGGTTATGCTAATAGGACTCATCAAGAAATCTATTCACCGTTGTACACGTTTGTTCATTATCTATTGGAGCACTGGGGTATTATCTGATGTCTAAATTTTTCAGTGGGCATTGATTGGGCTGGAGCCTCTGGTGATCTATCAGTATTCCCAGGTGAAATAGTCAACCTCAAATGTCCTCTTTCTCTACAACTTACTTTTCTTTGGGGGCTGAAAAATACTGCAGTTTGGTTGAAAGTACTTGCAAGCTCTTGCACCAAAATATTTGGACTAGTAAAGAGAAAAACATGTCCCTAGAGTCTAAAACAGCAGTGCTAGGGGGGGAAAAAAAAACAAAAAACAAAACTCCACACATAACCTCTGAAGCCATTAGAAAATACATACCAAATGTAATTTTGTAAACTGCAAAATTACATTGAAGTTTCATTTTTATTTGAATACTATGTTCTGTGCTTTATTAAGCCATTTTTAGTATTAATACAAAAATAATGTTTTAAAATCATGAACACCACACCAATGAGTACTTCAGGGAGATAGTCCACACTTACCCAGTTGCTGTGGGTATCCTCACTCTACCCAGGATTTTGCTCAGTCAGTTACAGCAACTTGAGAATAAGAGATGAGGCCTAGACTGGGAGGTGATGATTCAGCCAAGCCCCTGCCTTACTGCTCACCGTCCACCTGTGGGACTTTGACAAGTCACTTAATATCTCTATACCTCATCTAATGGTATCAACTCATATAATGAAAATTATGGAAGATTCATATCTGCCAACACTCTTCCTCCTAGGTCACACCTCAAAGATATCATCTTGTAAATCCAAAGCAGGGGAACTCAAAGAAGTCCTAGTGATCATCAAACTTTCTAAAGATAAGGAAATACACAGCCAGAAAAGTTGACCTCTTGACAAACTCATAGAGCTAATATTTTCAAACATCAGAAATGATGGTTTTGATTTGAAAGAAAAAAAAATGCTTCACAAAAGAAATTCTCCTTGAAAGTCCTCAATATATCAAGAACTGAACACAGAAGCTCTCTCATTGGAGACAAAAAGTCAACAATGAAAAGCTGATGGGTTATTTTGGGGTGGTGGTAGAGGTTGTTTTTATAGACTGAAAATGCAGATATCACATAAACCCATGGAAGATTTTGCAGTAGGAGCATCACTGAGATACTTGGAATAAAAGCTTAACGAAGTGCTTAAGAAAAAAGAGAACAGAATCTTGTATCCCCAAAACAAGTCCACGGCCTCTTCCACGGTACACATCTCTACCCCTTACACATACTCGGTGCCTAAAGCACGTGAAGCATGTTAAGATGGCTGAATTATTCTGACTGAGGGATGACTTTTAGAAGCAACTACAGGTTGCATTCTTACTACCGCTTCTTTAAGTTCAATACATTTTCTAAGTATTTTCCAGTAACTTCGAAGAGGGTTTGTATGTGTCAAGGGGTATTTTTCAGCATTGCCTCTGACTATGGAGAGTTTGAATGAAACTCCCTCTGTTGATACATCTGATGTTTATTATGTAGTTCTCAAAAGTGCTGCTCTCTACACGAGATCAGGTTTCTTTCTAGTTTTAAGCAGCTAAAATTCAGAGGCTTCGCACTTGTGTTTTGAATTTGATCCCGCCTGCTTCTTCTGCTTCCTCATCTCACCCCCATCTCCTTTCAGATTCTCTGCTCGCTACCCCATAACTGCTGCTCCCCACATCAGTGCTCACACATGCTCAGATCTTTCCTTCTTAAAATAAAATTAAACAAGGCACAATGTTTTCCATCGTGTGTACTTCCTCTACTGAACCCCTACTCCTTCCTATAAGAGCTAAACTTTTTAATAGAGTTCTGCACACACAGTGTCCTGTATTCTCATTTTCTGCTCTTCTACAGTCTGGCTTCTGCCTCTAGAGATCCCACAGAAACTGCTCTCCCACAAACCACAAATAATCTCTTGGTTGTTAAATTCAGCTGACATTTTTGAGGCCTTCGTACAACACTGGACACTGTGGATGTGCTTTCCTCCCCTGGCTCCTGTTACCAATTTCCATCAAGTTTTCAATCTCCTTAGACACTCTTTCTTCATGTCCTGGGCTCCTTGTATTCACCTTACCCATTAAGCTGTGGCTGATCTACCCATCATGCTCTTGCCTAGCTGCTTGGAATATCAACTGCTGACTGCTCATAGCTGTGTGTCTCACTGGAAATTTTTCTCCTCTCCTGAGAACTGCAATGTCCAAGATTATGCCCTCTTCCAGCAGGCAGCCCACCACAAGTAACTAGTTAATGTGTTGATACTCTTGATAATGTCCAGACACTCTTGCCTCAATTTTCAAGGCTCTGACGTGCTATCTAGAGTTCTGAGTATAAACAGCTGATCTCTCAGTTGCACCTGCTTTTCACATCTGCTTTTCTCTTTGACTATTCCTCTCCCTCATTTCTCTATAGTATCGTTCTTATAAGAACTCACCAACAAACCTGCTGTATTCAACTCCCCATCTCAGAGTCTCCATCTCAGGGAACCACAGGTAATACCAAAAGAAAACTCATCATACGCCTCTAAAAACTTCCTCCTCTTTTTCTACCATCTCCTTTAATATACATTATTTCACTCAATGGCATCATCATCCGCCTGGTTGCTCAGGTCAGACTCTAGGAATCATCCTTGGTTCTTCTCCACATATCAGCCACTCGTCAAGTCTTGTCAGTTCTACTTCCCAAAGATCTTTCAGATTAATTTTCTTTTCTCCATTTTTACAACAACTCCCTCAGTTCAGGAAGGCCTCTCCACTCCCAAGACTATTTTAGTGCACTCCGACCAGCATGCCAGGGCTAGACATTGATCATCCCATCCCTAGGGTGGCCTTTATGGAGCCGGAGGCAGCCGGAATGTACCACTCATTTGCCTCCATCCAAGAATAACCTCATCCAGGATTCCAAACCACCACCAGTTTCCTGCAAGATGTCTTACAATATCATCATTTTCTGTGTACGTCAGACTATGAAAAAGACTGGAAGCCCTGCTATTGCCATCAGACTCTAACTGGTCACCCTGCCATGTATGCCCCTTCATTATGCTAGGTGGTAAGCCCCTTGAAGACAGAGACTCTGTGTTTTATGTCTTTATGTTTTCCAGTGTTTAGGCTAAGACTGGCATAAAGCAGGCACTCACCAAATACCTGCTGAATAAATCAATAAACTAGTGAATCAATCCTTCAAAAAAAGTAATGAATCAAAGGATGAAAGGAAGAGAGGCAATGATGAAAAGGAGAAAGGCAAAGAATAATAAACCAGTTTTTCATCCTTCTAAGAGTCTCGTCCCTGGTGTTGAATTGATTGCCATGATGAATGATCTATTTTAAAAGATAAGAGGAATGTTGGTAAAGTTTTGGAGAATAAGGTTTTAAATTATAGCCAGATTTTCTCATTTTGTCTCTTCAAGTTTGTAATCTCCAAAAAGGCCTTTAATACAAGATTGTAAAGTGAAATAGTTTACCCAACAGAGAGAAATCAATAAATACTAATTAATGATAATAATTAAAGAGAAATAAATAGGTGGAGGATAGAACTAGAATGGCTAAGTAGGCTCCATCTGAGGCAAATCCCTCTCTGGAATGGAAGTTTTACACTGTTGGTCCTGCCTGTTGCATTATAATTCTTTCTGATAGTGGAAAAACACTGGTCAATAAAGTAGAAAAATAGGTGTTCGTGTCCCAGCTCATTCACATACTAGTGGTATGACCTCGAAGAAGGCACTTAACTTCTTTGCACTTGCACGTTTCGGTCTAAAAGAAGAAAGAATTGGAGTAGATGATGTTCATGTCCACTTCTAGCTCTAAAATTCTACTCTCTTCTGTCCTATGTTATTAGCTCTCTCAATGCCTGTCAACCCAGTGTTTTTTACAAACTGGAAAATGAATTCAAACTGGCTAGCATTTTATTAGAGTTAGCTAAAAATAAACTTTAAAACAGGGACCAGGAAACTACTCTGTGGAAATAATGCATGTCAGCAAGCCAAAGCTTTTTACAGTAACCATTTTCATCCTTATTCTTTGCTTCTTAAAGCATCTGCTTCAAATAGGAAAGAGATAATGAGTAAACATACATACTTATTTACCAAGCTGACCTATTTAGGAGGAGGGAAAACACAAAACATGGAGATGTAGGCAACCGCTGACTGCTAGGGATTGCACGGAAGGGAAGTCTAACAGAGAAACAGGATCAGAGGTGGAAACCTAATGTCTGTTCCAGGCATTAACTGGATCTATCCAATGATTCACCTCTCCCACTAGCTTGCTCCAATTAGGAGAAAAAAGAAACAATATATGTTGAGGTATAAAAGGTAAGTTTGGTGTTCTAGCAGTGTGTGGTCCCACGATTTCCTGCGTAAATTATTTCACTTTACTCACCTGTAAACTCGGTTCTGGCGATCTTCATTTATCGGTTCATTTTCAGAAGACCATTGTCACCATTTTCCTTTTCTTTTGCTTAAAAGAAAAGAACATCCATAACAGAACTTTAATCCCATGGGCTGGTACATTTTCTATTCTTTTGAGGAGGGCAGACTATGAAAGAGAATCACCTGAATAGAAAATGGGACCATTTGTAATATCTGGCCATTCAGGAAATTTCCCAAAGCGTTAGAGATCAGGAATCATGGTCTGAGCTATAGATCAAGAGTAATAGTGTCGAAAAAACAAAAAACAAAAAACAAAAAAAACCCCACAAACATAAACATATGCTGTTCCTAACAATGTAAATGAAACCCTAGTTCCTGCTTCAATGGGATTCTTCTCTGTGACCAGATCCACTGAAAGAAATCTAAGGGCTCCTTGAAAAAGTCCTATCAGTGATCACATTAGAACAGTCCTGATGCATTTCACAGCCCACCTTTGCAGAGGGGCACCCTGCTGGCTATCTTGCCAGCACAGTAGGCTCCTTGTTGTAAGAGCAAGGTGAGTCCTCTCCCAACAAGCTCTTTTCAACCTGGTATCTTGGTATTCCTAGGAGCAGAGTTTCTAGGGTCATTTTGTGTGCTATCTAGAGAAATTTACCTTCCAGCTGGTGAAGCTGTAGGTGATGTTTCCATGGAAAAGTCATCCTTTAATTCTCAATCCTCAGTTCTTGGCTTTGCTCTATAACAGTATTCTAAGTATCCTAATGACTTATAGGAAAACCCAGCATTAAATTGCTTACCTACTATGGGGCAAATCCCATATTAGATGTTTCACATGTAACTTTCCATTCACTCCTCATCTCAGTCCTAGCGGGTCAGTATGTACTGCCATCAACCTCACTTAACACAGGGGGAAATCTCAGCACTCATATACAATGAACTCTTCACCTGTAGAAAATCAAGGCAATCCCTCTCAGGCAGTAGTATGTGGAAAGTTCCCCATTAGGCCATGACCAAATGGAGGTAGAAGTGAGAAGTACACCCAAAGATCACTGAAAACTTAAGAATGATGCATGTATGGGTTTGGAAGAGAAAGTTAGGGCTGAAATGTCAAATTCAAATGCAAGCAGCCTTTTAGGTATAATGATTGATTTTACTTTCATGATATCCAGACTTGAAAATGTTATATCTATTCTTTTTAAGAGGACAAATTGAAATTAGAGGAGAGCAAGAGTATCACAGTTTAAGCAAAGGCGAATAGAAAGAAGCCAAGAGACAGTCCAGCTAGGTAACTCTCACATCCCTTCACCGCCATACTTAACCGTTCACCAGGCCTAGAATGCACATATTCCTCCTGCCCTGTGCACTCAAATGTGGACATTTGTTAGAAGCATATGAGGTGACAACACTGAAAGAATTTGTTTAAAGTTCAAATGCTACCATCATTCCAATACAGTTCAATTTTATTTCCCTGAAATTCTGTGAACATAAACTTGAAAAATAACCATAGCAAACTTTCCAGACCTTTCTCATAAATAATGAGTTCTTTGTACCTTAGCTATACTATTACAGTCCTCCCTGAAAGAAATAAGAAATTAGACTGGAAAAATGAAGATCAATACAGACCTGCCATCCATACTAAAATCAAGTTCAATTTGGGATGACACCCACATCTCATTATCAAAAACAAGATTATCACAGACCATCGTGACCACAGTACTGAGGAGACTTATGAAAACTCAAGATCGGAAACCTCATGTAAAATTGTACTAAAAATCATACCTTATGATTTTTAGAAACTTAAAAAACATAAACCAATCCACTAAAATATAAGCAGAATAAACCCACAAGTTATTTCTGAAGTAAATTATGCTGCATCCAACTTGTTTTATTTTTTTGTTATATCTCATTAGATTTTTCCACTTCTCCCCCAAAACACTTCTAATGAAAAACATCCATAAACAGGGTTCATGGAAAGTAACAGAATTCTGTTAGAAAATGGTGGGAAGATGTTATTTTCTTTGCTTACATGTTAGGTCTGTATGGGCATCGTGTATGTTTCACACTTCTTAAAAACTCCATTTGTACATTGAACAGATTACTTAATTGAAGATAATTCTGTCAAGTCTTTTACATATATATGATACACACACACACACACACACACACACACACACACACACACACACCTCCCCCCCAATCACTTAAGCCTAAAAGGGAACTGCCACCTTTTTTGTTTTTTCTTCTCTCTTCTACATCATAACCACTGGGCACTCAGATGTGACTCCAATTTTACTTTCTTCGGGAAATCTTCCCAAGCCTATTTTTGAAAGTACCACCCAACATTATGTCACACATATTAAAGGTATCCATACTCCGTTTAATTTTTCTTTTTGCTATAAAGTTTTAAAATGTTTAAAATAATTTAGGTTTTCAACTTCTTGGGTTATGAGTAACGAATTTGATATATGATTTACTATGATTACTTGAGAATCTGATTCAGGCTCAGGGATTATTAAGTGATAAAATCTAAGCTAAAAATTGTTTTCAAACACAATCCAATATTTAAGTGCTTAAAATTGAATAATAAATAAAATTGATATAACATTGTTTTACAGACATTTAAATATTAATTAATTTTTATTTTGCAGAATGCATCATCTTGCATTCTGCAGCAACTGATTTACATTTTTTCTTCCAGGCCCTGCATCTACTATTCTGATCAGTTGGATATAGTGACTCTTTCTTTTATTTTATATTTAGGCATATATTTAGGCATAGATTACTTTAAATCATGCATTCCCAATGGGAGAAATAATGTTCCCAAGGGAATAAAATTGGTTCTTGGGGAATGAAAAAATC
>NW_011888811.1:10624187-10639425 GCF_000151845.1 Pteropus vampyrus
TCAAAACCACAATTGTAATACAAGATATAACACTGGGAAAGGAAAGGTGAGATACAAATTTTATGGTTTTCTTCCACTCACTAACACTGAGACTTCAGGCAAATTGGTTATGTCTCTTGACTTTGATGTACTCATTAATAAAATGAGGGCATTGGAGAAATGATCCCAAAGGGCCAACATTTTAACTGTAATATTTTATAAATTTTATGTTCAATAAAAATTTATCAATAATTTATCATAATCCATCTTGGGTTTGAATTACTATCCTATATATTCCTAAATCTAATAAATGTTAACATCATAGAAACTGTTTCATGGGTCTCTGCTTCTGAATTTTTTCTGGTGAACAGACTGAACAGGTATCTTTCACTCACATAAGGGCATTCTTGCTAAATTCAGCCACATTTTCATAGTCTTATGGTCTTAGGTGTATTTTTAAAAAAATGAAAAGGCTCCTACTGCAAATGTAATTCAATACAAAAAGTATAAGTTTTGCCTAAAGAAAGGAATGATAATTTCCTGATTCTCAATGTGCTTATAATTATTTAAAAAACAAAAACTAGGCATATGAAACAATTTAAAAACAAGAAGGGATAATATGTATTAAAAATTTTTAATTGAATGTTCTCGATGGCAAAGATATTGGGTATAGACAGATAATTAGTGCTAAGAGTGGTTAGGCTGGGATGAAGTCAACGTTAACAGAATTCCCAAAAGGTTCAGTAAGGAGGCAGTGTCTCAGAATTACAGCATCCTGGACAGTACAGGGCCTCAGAGGTAACTTAAACCATTCTCCCTATAGCATTTTCTCTATCTATACCAATCAGCTGCTAAATAAATGTTGCTACTGATGAAAAAGGCAACACTTCATTCAACAGCCCATTTCTTTCTTGATCAACCCATAATATTACAAAGTTTGCCTTATGTTGACCTAATGTTGACTTTTCTTCATCTTCTTCTTATCTCCTGTTATACATTCTGCTCTCTGGAATCCCACAGATCAAGCAGAATCCCTCTCCCAAATGAAATCTCTTCAGTCATTTACAGACAGGGCTCATTTCCAACCTGTGTCTTCACCTGGATGATCATTCCCAGTTCATTCTACAATTTTTTTCAGATAAATTTGTCTGGTCTGTCCTAATCCCATCTCCCTTCATTACCCTTGTCCCTGTTCAAAAGGTAGGCCTCTTTCCCAAGCCTCATTGATTTGGTTAATCAAAAATTGAATAACCCAAAAGTAAGGAAGTGGTCGGGAGTCTTGTTAGAAGAGGAGTTTGGAAAGACATTTACCATATCACTGCCATAGAAAAATATCACAATGTAATAGTATGAAGAAACCCGTTACTAAAAGTGTAGATTAGGACATGGAAGGGTCCTTAGAAGGAAAACTGTTAGAAATAACATATCTAACATGGGAAGGAAACTGGGCTGGAAAGAAGCTAGAAGAGAATGCTGCTGATTAGAAAGACAGGAAGATAAGATGAGGGAGGGAGGGAGGGAGAAAGGGAAGGAGGGAGGAAGGAAAGCAGGCCAGTCAAGACAAATCAGTTATCACATAGGCTTCCAAAAAAATTTTAAAAATCAGTGTGTACAAATGAAGGCCATATAATGAGGGAAAAATACATTTAACACAACATTCTGGCTTCCAAGTTATATTTAACATACTGCCACAAAAATCACATGAATTGGAACAAAATGACTTACTGTGTGGTTACTGCACACTGAGCAGGCAATACCTCTTTACTCTGGCATCATTTAAAGAAACTTGTCCTAAACACCATTTGGACAGAACCCAAGGTGTTCATGCCCCAATAGGAAGCACAAATTGTTAAAAGAAAAATGTTGAAAGCAGTTTCCATGTTGGTATGTAATTTCTCAATGCTATTACCAGCACAAGAAATGCTCTGAAGTGAACAAAAGCTAATGACACACGGCAAAGACACTCGTGGCACTTGTTACTGACATCTACCTATTCTCAAGTGCCTTAGGCCTCTAATTCCTCTACAATTCACTCTGTAGAGATGGCATGCTTAAGCACACCTGGGAGTCCATGCAGGTATGGTGTCATTCCATCTCTCCAGTATGGTGAGGTCAAGAACCCTCAAATCACAATTTAATTGTGAAATTTCAGAAACAAGGGAGGTGTTAGTTCTCTTAAAGCTGAAAATGAGTAAGTGAAGTCACTGACCATACTTTTCATCTAAGGCTAATTCATGGTAGGAAAGGCAGCTGGAAAGAGGAAGGTTTTATAAACAAAACCTTGGGCCAGAGAGGGAGGGGGCCTTGTGGTGAATGCTGTCCAGATCTCAAAACTGAGTCCACCACTTTAGAGAGAAGGCAACAGGTGGTAGCAGAAGAGATTGCTCTCACATGAGATCTTGTGAGATGAAGAACACAACAGAGCCAGTGTAATCCAGGTGACAAAGTGACACTCATCGGAGGGCAGGGCAATTCCCTTTAATTTTTCATGCCATGCAGCTCTGATCTAATCTCTTGATGAGATACTTTCAGAGTTTCAGGATATACCACTTTGTAACATTTTGTGTTCTCATGGTGGGTGCTAGCAGTAGCGGAGGTTAGGGGCACCAATCAATGAATTCCTAAGCGGTGGGCACGGACTCTAGAGCAGGAGTAGAAGAAGAACACGGTGGCTAACACATTGTGAATGTGGCTGATGGAGAAGCCACTTAAGCACTTTCAGGACTCTCTAGAAAAAGACCTTGCCATGGGTGGATTATGAATACAACAGGTATGAGCAAGAATCAGAGTGTGGTCTACAGCCCTGCCACCCTGACTGAACAAGTCCAAACCTGTCTGATCTCCAGAAGCTAAGCACAGTTGGGTTAGTGCTTGGCTGGGAGACCACCTAGGAAGACCAGGTGCTGTAGGTATAAAAAATAAAAAATAAGGGATTGTAAGCTGACAAGATCCTTGCAATCTGTGAAGTCAACCAAGGGTTGCCTTGCCTAAAAAAAAAAAATTTTAATTAAAAAAAAAAAGGAAACAGAGTGTGTGAAATATAAAAACCACTGTGGACTTATTTGTAGCCAGAGCTATCGAAGTCAAGAGGATGTTTAGATTTCATTCCATTTATTTCTGCTTATGATTTGGTAACCTTAGTTAGGCCCTGATAAAGGATTCCTCTGGGGAAATGTATATAAGTAAGATTATCTTCTATAAATTTAAAAAATAAAGAGAAATGAAGCTGTTGAAAAAGATGTGGAAATTCACATGCAATAAGTAATATTTGAAGATGATGGTCGAACTTCAAGCACCTATAAATCCTGGATTTTATAGACTGAAATGGGCCATGGCCCTTCTAAAACAGCAACATCATGGTTGTGATCCTACAGATAATTACATATAATGCATTGCATTCAGCCAGCATTCACCATATTCATTTATGAAAAAAGAACCACTGAATTCAGCTTGGATGGAACAAGGAGCTAAAGACCAAATTAGGTCCCGGAATCATCTTCTCACAATTTTTATGCAGAAGACGTACAGCTCCCTTTTCTGAGCAATAAAGCCCAAATATTTATGCAGCAGGTTATAAAGCAATTGAAACAGAACACAAATGAATCATCGAGTAGAGGGATATCTTCCACTTTGACAGCACACTACCTTAAAATTGGGAATTTTTGTGTACATGATTCATTTTCTCTTCTACTATTACCAAGTGACAAATTAGTTACCATTATTCCTTTTTTCCTCAAGGAGGAAAAATAATTCTATCAGTAGGCAAGAGTACAGTCAGGCTTTTAGTCGGTTCTTTTGTACTGACTCACTCAAATTTGTCATCCTAGTGTTGTGCTTTTTCATGGCCCTTTGTGGATATTTTTTACTACCAGAATTGACATCATATGCAACCACCAAGCTACTATTTTGGCTAGAAGTCCCTCTGCTGGGGATCTAATGACCTTCTTAGGACCAAAGCCTGAGACTGGCTTTCTTCTCTAATTCCATTTGTCAGTCATCTAACATACCACTCCTGGATTTCTGGCACTACTTTTACTGAAATCTGTCACCAGAATCCTGCAACCCTATTATTTTAAAAAGAGAAGGAAAGACTTAAGTCTTCTGCATTGTTCTCTAAATCATTGATTTTTAAACTTCTTTACTGAGTGGAGAAACTCTTTTTTTAATTACACATTAGACAGAACCTCAATCTATAAAATGGTAAAAAGAGACACTGTTACCCAAGGATGTGGGAGAGGGAGCTGAGCTGGTAGGATGATGGATCTAGACTACAATCCACAGACATTTTCCCTCCTCATCCAGCTATCACCCTCTTCCAGAGTACAAAATTTGAAAACCACCAGTTTTTTTATATATATATATACACACACAGACACATACACAACTTCCTGTTTTAAAGATGTTTAATTGAATATTTTCCATTTGAAGAAAAAAAGAGCATGCATGATAGCATCAACCTGCTTGCTCTAAATCTGGCTATCATTTGCTTTTTGTTCTCACACTATAAAAACTTATATAATGATTTAATCCAATCAATATTCATTCTCTCCCTAGGAATAATTTACAAATTATAAAATTTTATCTTGCATTCTCTGAAAAAAATTTCTAAAATTTGGAAATATTTTGCTTTCATCTATTAAGCTGTTTAGAGAATTTTATGCACCTGAAACTGGTAAGAATTTTATTATTTTTGGTTAAGGTCTATCACAAAAGATTTTAGACAAAGTTTAAGTGCCTCTCACTTTGTTAAGGGCCTGGAGGAAGCTGGAGGAATTATGCAGCGATTCTCGAAAGCTGAAAAGTTTGTGATCTCTCTAAAAAGAGACACTCTTTTCCTGTCCTTGGAAGTAATTTCTATTATATTTATTTACCCCAGCTTAAAAAATTCCATAATCTCTGCTTTAGTCCTTATCATCTTATTTTTCAAATGCATGCCATCCTAGAAGTGGCATTATAGTGATCTTCAGACAGACATTTAACTACCAGCTAAAGCTTTCCTTCAGTAACATGAAAATGTTCTCTGCATAAAGGCTTTGTGGAATAGAGAGTGAATAAAGAAAATGATGGTTATTTGTAGAGGTATTTACAGTTCCATTCCATCAAGACCCCTCTTATCACCAAGTATTAAAGAAGATCTCCTTGGAAAGTACATACTAATTTCTGAATGCTTACTAAGCAAACCAAGTCTTTTTAAGGTTTATTGGAATAAAATAGCTATGGATATCACTGGCACTTAATGATTCACAGGCTGAAACAAGACTTCCATTCGGAAAGGAGAGAAAGAAGATATACTTTGTTCCTTAAAAGAGTTCAGCAGGGGACCTGTTTGGAGCATCTGGAGGAGAATTGCAGACTACTGCAGACAGATCATCCACCTTCTCAGAGCCTAATAGTCACTAGATGATTAGTTTTAAGCTAATCAATGATTTTAAAAAATGAAGTCATGCTTCCTGTAGCCTTCATGAAGAGGCCACTAATGATTTATCCGCAAGTAGGGAATGCGTTCTATTATAACACATTTAGAAAGTAAGTTATCTATCCATTCCTTCCTTCATTTCACAAGTATTTATTATGGTGCAAGGCAAACTGCATCTTTGCAGTTTGAAGACAGAGAGCTGCCTGGCAAAGAAGACAGGCACTCACAAGGTGATTAATTTGGTGAATTTGTCACAGTTTGGGTTGTGGCTCTCAGCCCAAAGGAGTTCAGAAATGCTGCTGCCTAATTTCTAAGTTTATCTGCATTTGTTGATGCTGAATCACAGAAACAAAGATCACAAGGAACTGACATATAAACCACTGAGAAAAATAATTGCAGTGTAGACCAAAGATTTGCAACTTGGATTCCAACCAACATGTTATTTAGAATTATGTGGAAACAAGTCCAAAATTTGTCACTCCATAAAATTGTTGCTATTAAGTGAAATAATCTTTAAACAATGTTTATTACTCATTAACTCAATATTTACTGAGCACACACTATGTACCAGATATCATACTAAACACCGAAGATATAGCAGTGAAGGAATCAAGCAGTGTCTCCACAGCCTTTTGGAAACAGCCAGAATGAAATAAAGAAAAGGCTAGAGTCCACTGGTACATGGGGAGTTAGGTGCATGCTTCACAGGACCAGGTGAACTCGGAGTAAGCATTACCTGTCAGGTAAACAGGTTCGGTTCTGCCACAATTCCCTCTATGACTCTTTTTCTAAGCTTCTTTTGTTGTCCAATGTCCTTTATGATTGACAGCTGCACTCAATATACATATCTAAAAAGCTAATACTAAGCATATACCATGTGCAAGATAAAGTGATTTTACTCTGGCTAGGGATCTGGTCCTTTCCCTGACAGGATTTTTGCTTCTTCTTCTTTTTTTTTTTTAAATCTAGTTAATATTTGCGGCATATTTGTTAATGTGCCAAGATCACTAAACTGGAGCCATAATTCTCAGAAATTCTGTCCCTGCTGCGTTGACTATGAGATATCTTGCCTGATCATTAGGAGGCAAAAGGGAAAAACTAGCCATCTTATCTTTGGAAATAGGTGCAGGGCAGAAGGCACTGTTGTTCAGGTTATGTGTGTTTAGCTGCTGAACAAAAGGCACCAACTTCTCCCACAGGTTATCCCTAATATCAAGGCTTGGAAGCAGTGAGAGAGAGCTACATGGGCCCATTTGTCCTCATGGACTCTGACCCTTCCTCACATGTTCCAGTTTGTCCTTGCTTCTTCCACTTCACATCCATCTCTCCTTCCCGAATACCTCCTTGGCCAACCCCAGACTCTAACACAAGACACCAAAGCAACAGGTTCCCATCTACTATATAACCGGCCCTCATATATGTGAAAATTGAATCTCTATATAAGTCCTACATACATCACATAGGGTTTCTGCTTCTCTAATTGTACCTTGACTGATACAGTGTGAATTTCAATTATTTTTCTAAGCATAGTTCCCCTCTTTTCAAAGTTCCTGGAAAGATGGATGAAGGGTAAAGTCATTGTGATGAATCTCTTATCATTTTATTATTTTTTATTTTTTTAGATTTTTAGAAGTTGAGATACCATTCACATACCATAATATTGCCCTTTTAAACTATATAATTCAGTGGTTTTTAGTACATTCAAAAAGTTGTACAACCAACACCACTAACTCCCCAAATATTTCAATTAACTCCCCAAAACCTGTGCCCATTAGCAGTCATACCCCATTTGTCCCTCCCTTCAGCCCATGGCTACCACCAACCTGCTTTCTATCTATCTCTATAAATTTGCCTATTCTGAATATTTCATATAAATGCAATAATATAATGTATGGTCTTCTGTGTCTGCCTTATTTCATTCAACATAATGTTTTCTAAGTCTATGCTGTAGCATGTGTCAGTACTTTATTTCTTTTTACTACTGAATAACATTACATTGTATGGGTATACCACATTTTATTTATCTATTCATCAGTTGATAGACATTTGGACTATTTCTATGTCTGGGTATTGTGAATAATGCTGCTGTGAATATTCATGGACAAGTTTTCTGTGAACATACGTTTTCAAGTCTCTTGAATATATATACTCAGGAGTGAAACATGGGTCTCATGGTAATTCTACACTTACCACATTAAAGAATTGCCAAACTGTTTTCCAATAAAGGTGGAAAATATTTTACATTCCCACCAGCAGTGCTTAAGGGTTCCAATATCTCCACATCTTCACTAACATTTTCTATTATCTGTCTTTTTGACTATAGCCATCCCAGTGGGTGTGAAGGTCACCTGATCATGTCTACTCTTTCTTATACAAGCATTCCAGGTGGCCAGAGTGAGAGTGTCCTCCCCACTGTCCTGAGGCAAAGTTTTTATTGTTGTTGTTGTTTCATCCTGAAACTTACAGAGGTAATAATAATAATGATGATAATCAGTATACTTTGTGTAAGCACAATGTTATATTATAAAAAAATCCTTTCATCATAACACGCAATTTTCTCCACAACCCTTCCAGAAAGTAAGGATGCTGTGATTTTCACAGTATTTGCAGTGTATGACATAGTGCCAGGCACAGAGTAAGAGCTCTGTTGAAGGGCTAAATCACACTCATCCCACAGATGAGGAAACTGAGACTTGTTAAAGGAAAATGTCATGCTCAAGGATGTCCAATTAGTAAGTGACAGCGTTTCATAATTTATGAGTGGGTGCTCTTTGCACAAGATTAAATATGCTGTGATAGCTAATTAAAATAAAAGATGGTATTCAATACATAGGTGAAGCATATTAGGTCAAAAGATAAGATGCTACTTTATACTATTTTGATTACATTAAAAGACTATAATTATAAAAATCACAAGTTAATAAGTGAGGCCTCTCTCTCTCTCTCTCTCTCTCTCTCTGTCTCTCTCTGTCAAGCTTGGCAGATCATAAGAATAACCTCTTACATTAAAAAATGATCTAGGAAATTCTTTCACCTACACCCTATAAGCATTTAGGAAATAATTACTCTGTTTAAAAAATACTTCATTATACATATAAAATTAAAACAAATGGACAAATAAAAAATAGTAGGTAAATAAAGTGTGGTTACTTTAACCATTAAAAAGAGGTTATAGTGATGATGGTTGTATAACAGTGTGTATACTAAATGCCACTAAATTCTACACCTTTAAATGGTTAAAATGGCTTGTTTTATGTTATGTGACGCTTACCACAATAAAAAGAATGTTGAAATTCTGCAAAGAAGCCCATTACACAATTTAGTGGTGAGCTCCATTCTATCAAGATTGGCAAGGCCATGAGGGAGTGACTAATAACATGGCTGCCAAGGAAACCAGCTCCTCACTGGAAGAAGATATCCAATAGCTACAGAAATTTGTCATGCATATTTTCCAAAACTTTTTCTTCTTTAAGCCAAGTCATGAAAGAAAAAGAAAGATATTCTTTCCAAAAGCACATACACATAAACATTTTCACCCTTTCCCACACGTGCACAGTCACACATTAGCATGCACATGTGGCAGAGTGAGAAATCCATTGGAAATACTCAGAACATCTCTCTGATAGCTGGTGAGTCAAGGCTGACATGAAGTCAAATGCAAAAGACCTTCTGACATGAAACTGAAGCTCCAAAGCCTTGCTGAGGTCTTTGTGCTCCCAAAGGCTTTTGCTTCTAAGAGAATATCCACAGTGAGTTGAAAATTATTATCTATTCAAGCCAGTAAGAAATTAGATATTTAACTGAAGCCGAATTAAGTGAGAGAAATAAATACATTGTGCTCAGTGTTTATATTTCTCTATAACTTCTTTGTAGCCCTGAATCTCACATATAGTAGGTATTTTATGAATTCTTCATTAAATTGTATTCTACCATTATTAATAATCAGGAATTAATTCACAATTGATTGGCTAGTCATGCCTATCAAAGCTCCTACTTTATTCATTATCCCTGGAGTGGGAAGTTGCTTCACCTAGAAGCTCCTGCTTAGTAAAGAAGCACTTAAGCTTCTACCTGAACAATGCTATTTAATTCCCTCAAGGTCAACCAGTGGACAGTGTGTTTAGAGACATATGAACAAAACTTGTTGAAAACGAAAGAAAACAAAACAAATAACAATAACAACAAAACCTGTCCCATAAAAATAGTTGTAATTAGCTGGTCCAAAAAATTTTTTCTCTTTTGAAGTTTATACAAGAATATATAGGGAAAACCAGCCAGTTGTTAATAAAAGAAGAAAGTAAAAACTGAAGAAATTAAAGAGAGAGAGAGAAACTGGCTGAGAACCCATCAAAGCACTGGGGAGCACAGAGAAACAGACTGTAGTTTGCTTGGGAAGAGCTGGCATGGCATCCTTATGGAAACCCCTTTTGTGTTTCTTATAACATAGAACACATGAACTCAGAATAAAGAACATCAAATATAAGAAATTCTAATCTACATTTTTCATATTCCAGTAATTCTTAGCTAGTTCAACTACATACATAATCATGGCCCAAAGACTTGGTTGAAAATGCATGAAGTGCAGACACAGAGCTCAAGAGAAATGAGATTGCCTGTATGTAATTCCTTTCTACAAAATGCTAGCAAATAGCACATTACAAGGTGCTTTCTTATATGTTGGGTATGCAGAACAAAACAGACTTAGGCATCTATCTGGAGAATTCAATGGCTATAATTGCTTATGAATGCACAATTTTAATATCCTTAATTTTGAGAAAACAAAAAAATAGAATAATGTTTATGGAGCACACAGTATATGCCAACCACTATGCTAAATTATCAAATTTAAATTAATAATAATCCTATTGGGTGCCATTAACATCTCCAAATGACAGATAAGGATACTGAGGGTCAAGAGGTGAAGTCAGCAGCTAAAGGTTACAGAACAACTAAAGGGAAAAGCTAGGGATCCCGACCTGGTTTCTATGTCTATAAGGACCATATTTTAATGGTTACACTCATTTACCGATAATTTTGCTCTATGACCCCGAGAAACCAATTAACAACCCTGTGCTTTCTCAATTGTAAAGTAAAAATACTGGCATAATGATGACCATCATTGCTTCTGACTTAAAAATGCTAGCGTTCAAAGTATGGATAACTTTTGAGTTTAGAGACAGAACATTACTAACAACACCAACTAATATTTATATATGAGACTTCACTAAGTTCACAGTTTGACATATAGTGGGTGCCCAATAAATATCAGATGAATGAATTAAACTAAAAATGAATTAATTAATTAAAAATATGCTAGCCTTATTAAACACATTGTTTGTATTTAATCTTCACACCTCTAAGACTTAGTTACCACTACTATTCCCTTTTACAAATGCAGAAATTGAGGAAAAATGACTTACTTAAAAGGCATGCAATAAGTGATGGAAATAACTTTAATGTAAGAAGTGTCAACTCATGAACAAATAGAGAGGTAAGACGGATACTAGAAAATCTATAATTATGAATGAGAAATCCTTTATTTTGCGTAAAACTCCACTAAACCATTATGATCTCATTTCTGTTGCTGATCTATAAAGTGGGGATAGACTATCCGATTACAGGCGGATAATAAGGTTCACAAGTAAAGTTAAATGTTAAAGTAGACATGGAAGCCAAAGTACAATACCAACGCAAAGGTTTCTTTTAAATGCTTTAAAAGGTTCATCTTCCTGGCTAGATGCCGAATAAGAGACTCCTGAAGTTTTCAGACATGTGAAGTCAGGTCTATTTTCAAAACTAAATGTGAATTTATTCCCTTACGAGGACGCTTTATACAAAGAGCACTGGCCTTAGTTAACTTTCTCAAGAAATTCAGATGTGCTCTGTCCTTGATCCAGATCTGCCACTCAACTACTCCAGAAACTGGGTACAAATCACTGAGCTTCTCTAGGCTCCATTTTCCCAGGTCAGAGCTGAGTTCCTAGTCTCCTTCCAGCCCACAGAGTGTTACTGATTCAATTTCTGAGTCTTAATTTCAGGAGTCCCACAAGATCCAGTACGTTAATTTATACTGTCACTTTCTGATTGGCATATCCAGTTAGCCATTTAGAGCTCAATTTTTGTGTTTCCTTTGTATTTTACACCAGCTTTTAAAGCATGTGATATATTCTCAAACTCCAGTATTTGGTGATAAAGTACAATTTTAAATACTTTCTTAAGCCCTTTATTGAATAGTGAAAACCTACTCTTCATATTTTACTCTTCATATTTTCCAAGGGTTCAGTATATGCCTATAAAATGCCCTATTAAAAATCTTATTTCTACATTTTAAAATGGAAGTCTTATTAGGACAGGTTCCAACATCTCTATCAAAGGCTACTTACAAAAAAATTAAAATTGTGTGTAGGGTTGGCAGTGGGTGAGCAATACTTACCTTCTTGCTGCTGTTGTTATAATCAGCTGTCTTTGTACTCTATTTTATGATGCTTTATTAATAGATATGAAAGAGAGGTGTCTACAAGGTCCCAAGGGCAAGAATCTTCTAGGAAAGTTTTATTACTGGCTTTCAAAGATTGGGTAATATTTAAAGTATTTTCATTATCCTGGAAAGTGAATGAAAATGTCTATTTTCATGGAAGACCCCAAATGAACAATGCAGACTTAGTTTTTATAGATTATGTGAGTAACCAAAGAAACAGAATCATTTTTTGACAAGTTGGGGAAAGTCAACATAAATTACTAAAATGTAAATCATAAGTGTTATAGAGAAGCATCGTTTTATCAATTCAAGTGTAAACAGAAGTTTTTCCTTATTTTTCCTTGTTAGGGTTTCTTGGACGATTTAATGAACAGTTAATAATTCTTTCCAAATTCTATGTGAACTGACTGCAAAAGAGAATTTCCAAAGTGTTTAAACTTTATCCTCTTTAGTATTTACAATAGCTTCCCTATAGTCTTCGTGTACCATTTAATAGGTTATCAAATTAGTTTTCAAAGATCCTGCAAAGGAAAGTTTCAACTTCACTGCCCTTCATAAAACATATCATAAATTCTAACTAGTTGTGATCTGAAAAAAAAAAAAAAAAAAGGTCTAAACGGGAAATTAGGTGCTGCAAAGAGCATTTTTAAATTATCTTGATTTATTTTTCCTGAAATTTCTAATCTAAAGCACATTTCTAAAATATCATTCCCAGCTCATGGGAAGAAACACATTCTTTTAAGATGGAAGTGTTAATTAATGTGCATGACACAGAGAGAACAAGGAAAAGGTTAGAGCTGATGCTTCCACTAACAGCATTTCTAAAAATAGAGGATTTTTGAAACAATGCTCTTTCATGTTAGTTAACTTCCTCAAATCCCTAGGATTAGTGTCAAGATACATCGATTGGTTAAATAAAATCACCTGTTACATGGATATTATTTATGTGTATTCCTCTTTCAACTAATTCAATCATTTATTTCTCATCAAAATTGGTTTCTAGCGGGTAAGCTATAATGGTCTTTCTCTTTCACATAATTTCTCTTTCACATTATTTCACATAATGTTTTCTTAGAGTTATCAACAGGAACAGATTTCATTTTAAGTTATAATCAGAATGACTTATTGAATTGTTGACATAGCATACAAATCTACCTATCTATTTTTTCAGGGTTGTTTTATACCATATTCCCCATAACAACTTATTACATAGCCACACTAAACTTTCCTCTGATCCTCAAATAAGTGGAGCTTTTCCAGAACCCCATGTTGTTGCATGTCTCCCCATGTCTCTCTGCCTAAAAGTTTCCTCCAACTCTCCTCCAGGTAAGCTCTAGCAAGTCTTTCAAAAGATCCAATGTCACCTTTCCTGGTGACCACCTCCCTGACTCTCTTAATTTGGTAGATCCTCGTGGGTGTCTCCTCCACAGCCATTTCCAACCCCTCTCTTCCTTGCCGGCCTCCCACTTAAGACGCTAAACACTAGACCTTCAAATTCCTAGTCTCTTCTGCAGCTTGAGGTAGCCATGTATCTCAGCTGTAGCCAACGAGACATGAGAGATACTCGCCTAGGGCATCCAGGAGTAATTTTTCAACCTAATAAAAAGTGTGTTAAGAGAACTTCCTTCACTGGTAGCTACTTGTCTTCTTCAAAAGCAGCCTTACAAGCCAGTCATTCCTGTGCTTTGAGAGCTATGCTGTACTCTGAGGGGAAACTGCTTAAACAGTGAGTGGCAGAGGGGAGGTATGGGAAGAACGTGTGCTTATGATATTATGTTGGATACTGTGCCAAACCAGAGACCACCTACTAGAAGGGTCTAAATTGTTTAAGTATTATTGGTTAACTGCTTTTGAGAGCATCTAATGAATATTCTTAGCCAGGGGAAATACTCGCTCATATGGCTCTCAAAGCATCTTTATGACATCTCTCTCATGGTACCTATTCATATTGTTTTGGTATAATATCTTTCCCAATGGGTGCCTCATTTAAAAGACTATAAAAAGATAATAATTGTTGGCAAAGATGTGGAGATAAGGGAACACTTGTGCACTGTTGATGGGATTGTGAAATGTTCAGACACTATGGAGCTTCCTCAAAAACAGTAAAAATAGAACGGCCATGTGATCCAGCAATTCCATTCATAGGTATATATCCAAAGAAAAGAAAAACAGGATCTCAAAGAGATATATGCACTCCCATGTTCACCACAGCATTGTTCAGGGTAGTTGAGATATGAAAACAATCTAAGCGTCAGTCAATAGATAAATGGTAAATGGAGAAAGAAGTTGTGGTATATAAAATGGAATATATTCACCCTTGAGAAAGAAGGATATCCTGCCATTTGTGATAACATGGACCGACCTTGAGGACATTATGGTAAGTGAGATAAGTCACATAGAGAAGGACAAATACTCTATGATATCACTTATATGCGGAATCTGAAGTAGCCAAACTCATAACAATAGGGAGTATAATAGTAGTCACCAGAGGCTAGGGCTGAGGGAACTAGGGAGATGTTGTTTAAGGGCACAAATTGCAACTAAGTCCTGGGAAGCTCATGTGCAGCATAGTGATTATAGACAGCAATGCTGTATTAAAAACTTCAAGATACTAAGAGACTAGAACTTGATTATTCCCACCACAAACAAGAAATGATAATTATGTGGCATGATAGAGGTGTTAGCTAACATTACAGTGGTAATCATATTGCAATATATAAATATGTCAAATCAATGTTATATACTTTAAACTTGCATAATGTTTTATGTCTATATATCTCAATAAAAACAAATTTAAAAGAAACTGTAAACTCCTATTCCCTAGCATAGGATGAAACACAGAGAAGAAAATAAAGTCTGTTGAATGAGTAAATGAATGAATTAATGAATAGATGAATTAATAATCAAATGCAGAGGCATAGGAGAAGTACTGGGGTGCTGTTCATATCACTATTGCCACTCTATTCAATTTTTTCATTTCTGCTATTGAAGAAAAATGTTCTCCAAATTGTAGGTTGTAGTGGTTCCAAAGATTTCTGATATTCACCTAAGCGATCAGAGACAATTTATCCGCAAAGGAACTGCTCAAAAGTATCCCTACTACAAATTTCTTAGAAGTTACCCACTGAGAAGAGAACAGAAGAAAAAGGAGCCGATATAAAGTGTCAAAGGAAGGGGCTTCAGAGTTGAATTTAAGAGTTCAAACCCAAAGTTTCAGGATGGGGTTCTTGTGTTCATTCAACTACCTATTCATTTCACCATCTAGAATTATTGAGCATCTGCTGTGTATGTGCTAGAGGCTAGGGATTCAGCATGATTCAGATCGACATGAGCCTTGCCTTCATGGAACCTACAGTGTAGAGGGA
>NW_011888811.1:10639475-10641877 GCF_000151845.1 Pteropus vampyrus
GAGATATGAAAACAATCTAAGCGTCAGTCAATAGATAAATGGTAAATGGAGAAAGAAGTTGTGGTATATAAAATGGAATATATTCACCCTTGAGAAAGAAGGATATCCTGCCATTTGTGATAACATGGACCGACCTTGAGGACATTATGGTAAGTGAGATAAGTCACATAGAGAAGGACAAATACTCTATGATATCACTTATATGCGGAATCTGAAGTAGCCAAACTCATAACAATAGGGAGTATAATAGTAGTCACCAGAGGCTAGGGCTGAGGGAACTAGGGAGATGTTGTTTAAGGGCACAAATTGCAGCTAAGTCCTGGGAAGCTCATGTGCAGCATAGTGATTATAGATAGCAATGCTGTATTAAAAACTTCAAGATACTAAGAGACTAGAACTTGATTATTCCCACCACAAACAAGAAATGATAATTATGTGGCATGATAGAGGTGTTAGCTAACATTACAGTGGTAATCATATTGCAATATATAAATATGTCAAATCAATGTTATATACTTTAAACTTGCATAATGTTTTATGTCTATATATCTCAATAAAAACAAATTTAAAAGAAACTGTAAACTCCTATTCCCTAGCATAGGATGAAACACAGAGAAGAAAATAAAGTCTGTTGAATGAGTAAATGAATGAATTAATGAATAGATGAATTAATAATCAAATGCAGAGGCATAGGAGAAGTACTGGGGTGCTGTTCATATCACTATTGCCACTCTATTCAATTTTTTCATTTCTGCTATTGAAGAAAAATGTTCTCCAAATTGTAGGTTGTAGTGGTTCCAAAGATTTCTGATATTCACCTAAGCGATCAGAGACAATTTATCCGCAAAGGAACTGCTCAAAAGTATCCCTACTACAAATTTCTTAGAAGTTACCCACTGAGAAGAGAACAGAAGAAAAAGGAGCCGATATAAAGTGTCAAAGGAAGGGGCTTCAGAGTTGAATTTAAGAGTTCAAACCCAAAGTTTCAGGATGGGGTTCTTGTGTTCATTCAACTACCTATTCATTTCACCATCCAGAATTATTGAGCATCTGCTGTGTATGTGCTAGAGGCTAGGGATTCAGCATGATTCAGATCGACATGAGCCTTGCCTTCATGGAACCTACAGTGTAGAGGGAATAAGTCATTGCAAATATCTCATCATCTCCTGGGAAATGCACCATACGTGATTATCAGCATGTTGCTCAAATATATAACTAAATGTGATTCTGCTGAGAATTGATTTGATGATAGGATATTGAACTTTGGAGAAATTCTTAAGGATTATCAAAGATACTGATTTTCAAACTTTATTTTGGAGTTTTTTTCCCAAACACAAATGTATATGAGGGTTGAGAAAAAGACCTTGCTGCTAGTCTGGCAAACCCCACAGGGATCCCTGAGGCATCTGTAAAGAACCCTGGGACTCAAAGAAGCATAATTTAAAGATGACTAATTTATTCCAAGTCCTTCATTTTAAAAGAGAGGACAGAAGAGTCTAAAAGTCTAAGGTGTTTATTTAACACCCTAACTGGAAACAGAGCTGGAACTAGAACTCAGACCTTTTGCTTCTGCATTCTAGCGTACCCTCCTATTGCAAGATAACTGACTTACTTAAACTGAAGATCAAGAGAGATCAATAAAGGCGTGAGGATCTAGTATAGATGTTAAAACATTAGAATTTCTGGAACATATGACTATTTCATAGGAAATATGGAGTAGAATATAGGAAAACCAATCAGTTTGGGAAAATGGAGGCTTTATGGCTGTCTCACCAGACACATCAAAGTGTAAAACAGAGAATGTGCTGAAGTCAAAGGCCATACATCTCAGACAGCGGTTGTAGGTAAATCATCTCATGGAAATGGAGAAGTTTAACTAAAATAATGTCAATGTTTTTCATTTTCTGAGCTCTGTGAAGCTTCACTCTGCCTATTATTCTCTCAGATATCACTTTATACTGTCTTCTTTGCAACTTGCTCCTGCTTTGTTATACAAAAGCCAAAAGGGAATGTAATCTCTAAATGGGTCTGCATCCCACAGAGAATTTACTTAGATGACATTCAAATCTGTTTTTCAGGGGGGTTTTTTTTTTGGTGCCATTACAAGAAATCATACAGTCATTGCATTTCAAATTTGACAGTTCTTTCACAGCATGAAAGGAAAAAATTAGGTCCAAATGTATTTATTTAAATGCAAGGTTTCACTTACCACCAGGACATTTGTGAAGATGGAAAGATGACAGCAAATTGTGATGTCCACACTACTGTTATTTCATGAAAACCTTGACTGTGGTTAGCCAAGCACTTTAAATTCAAACAATAAACCTATTGAAGAGAACTTTTAACTACTATCTCTCCCTCCAATTATTCAAGGAACTCCATGTAATTTTATTTAGCAATCA
>NW_011888811.1:10643257-10645439 GCF_000151845.1 Pteropus vampyrus
TCCAGCAACTCTTCCTTCTCATCCATTTTCTTCCTCTCTATTGGATCAGTTCTATCAGCATACAAAAATGCTGCTATGTCAGCAATCATGTATATATACACGTATATGTGTGTATACACACACACACACACACACACATATATATACACACACATATATGCATGTGTGTGTGTGTGTGTATGTTAGTTTCAGGTATATAGTACAACAGTTAGACATTTATATAATTTATGAAGCGATCCCCCCAATTACTCTAGCACCCATGTGGCACTACACAGAGCCACCAAGATAATATCAACTATATTCCTTATGCTACACTCCACATCTTTGTGACTGTTTTGTAACTACTAATTCGTACTTCTTCATCCCTTCACCCTTTCACCCAGTCCTCCAATCCCCCTCCCCTCTGGCAATCATTTGTTTGTTCTCTGTATTTGTGAGTTTGTTTTCATTTACTTTGTTTGTTCTTTAGATTCCACATACAAGTGAAAATACATGGTATTTATCTTTCTCTGTCTGACTTATTTCACTCAACTAGGTCCATCTATATTGTCACAAATGGTAAGATTTCATTTTTTATGGCTGAGTAACATTCCATTATATATATGTACCATAACTTTTTACTTTCAAAAAATTCTTGAGCCCACTTCCCTCTCTAGCTACCACTTCCCTTTACTGAAGAATTTTTTTTTTTAATTTTTAAATTACAGTTGACAAACAATATATTAGTTTCAGGTATACAACACGGTGATTAGATACTTTTATAACCCATAAAGTGATCACCCCAGAATGTCTAGTACTCATCTGCTGCAGAACTCTTGAAAGTTGTCTCTATTGTAGTCTCCAATTACTTTCCTCCCATTTTCTCTTAAATCCAATCAAGCTTTCAAGTCTTTCCCTATCAGTTAATGCCTCTCATATTGATAAATCCAACAGTCAATTCTCAGTCATTATATAACTTGACCTATCAATAGCATTTGGCACTAACTGACATCCTGTCTTAGTGAAAAGATCAGGTCAGTTCAGTCTTGGACATATTTCAGATGTATATTATTAGATATCCAAATGGAGATATTAAGTAAGCAGTATAAAGTTCAGGAGATAGGTTTAGGCTGTAGATCAAAACTTGGGTGTCATTAGCCCACAGATCTGTAATTAAAACCATGAAACCGATGAGATCACTAAGGGAGTAAGCAAAAATCAAAGCTTGACAATCCCGGGTTAGGGTGGGTTCTGGGTTGGCTTTGAGCTGGCCCAGGCCTTGGAAATGGAATCAGGCCAAGGGCAAGAGGCTCACATGGCATACAAGTTTCACATACATTATCTTATTTAATACTCACCTATGTCTACAATGTTCAAACTATTGTCCCATTTTACAGATAAAGAAAAAAATTAATGAAGTCACATAAGTTGTCCTTTTTCATCTGGCTAATTTATGGTCTACTGAGACTCAAAACCAGGCTTTTGGGACTAGACAAGCCAATCTACGCCTTTCTTTTACTATCCTCTCTCTGATAACTGATCTCAGTAATCAAATGTATTAAAAAATTTTGTTCAACTGCATCATGCGGAGCATCCAGATAACTATAAAAAAAAAAAAATACAGATAGGCTTCGCATGGAGTGGACTGTGACTTACCACCAGGATGACTAATGAGGGTGGTAGTTCCTGGGCATTAGCATCCAAGCCGAATGTCATTTATTTGCCAGTCATGGAGCATGGAGACCAAAGAATCTAAGGTTAGCTGAGAGTAACAGCATATTGTTTTCATTTCTATTTTGTAGAACAAATTGAGAGTGTGACCAGATAATAGCATACAAGCTTAGCTAACCCATATTTAAAAACAAAACAATACAAAACAAAACAAAAAAACCTCAAAATTATTTTCCTCTAGAACTTGGCAACTCCTTTACTGAATTTATAGTCACCATGAAGAGTAGGATGGGATAAAAAGGGGGAGATAAGTACTACTGTTGCAAAAATTAGAGTATGGGGTTCTTAATAAGCCCATTTCCTCATTTTATAAATGGGAAGAACTGAGTCCCAAGGAAATAGTTATTTACTGCCCAAGACCATTCAGTTCTTTAAGACAGAGCTCAAAAGTTCTATTTCACTTTTAGAGATGAGGATCTGAAGAGACATACTTGAGCTAAGGGCTGAGCAGAACGAGACACATATATGAGAA
>NW_011888811.1:10645489-10661180 GCF_000151845.1 Pteropus vampyrus
TGGGTTGGCTTTGAGCTGGCCCAGGCCTTGGAAATGGAATCAGGCCAAGGGCAAGAGGCTCACATGGCATACAAGTTTCACATACATTATCTTATTTAATACTCACCTATGTCTACAATGTTCAAACTATTGTCCCATTTTACAGATAAAGAAAAAAATTAATGAAGTCACATAAGTTGTCCTTTTTCATCTGGCTAATTTATGGTCTACTGAGACTCAAAACCAGGCTTTTGGGACTAGACAAGCCAATCTACGCCTTTCTTTTACTATCCTCTCTCTGATAACTGATCTCAGTAATCAAATGTATTAAAAAATTTTGTTCAACTGCATCATGCGGAGCATCCAGATAACTATAAAAAAAAAAAAATACAGATAGGCTTCGCATGGAGTGGACTGTGACTTACCACCAGGATGACTAATGAGGGTGGTAGTTCCTGGGCATTAGCATCCAAGCCGAATGTCATTTATTTGCCAGTCATGGAGCATGGAGACCAAAGAATCTAAGGTTAGCTGAGAGTAACAGCATATTGTTTTCATTTCTATTTTGTAGAACAAATTGAGAGTGTGACCAGATAATAGCATACAAGCTTAGCTAACCCATATTTAAAAACAAAACAATACAAAACAAAACAAAAAAACCTCAAAATTATTTTCCTCTAGAACTTGGCAACTCCTTTACTGAATTTATAGTCACCATGAAGAGTAGGATGGGATAAAAAGGGGGAGATAAGTACTACTGTTGCAAAAATTAGAGTATGGGGTTCTTAATGAGCCCATTTCCTCATTTTATAAATGGGAAGAACTGAGTCCCAAGGAAATAGTTATTTACTGCCCAAGACCATTCAGTTCTTTAAGACAGAGCTCAAAAGTTCTATTTCACTTTTAGAGATGAGGATCTGAAGAGACATACTTGAGCTAAGGGCTGAGCAGAACGAGACACATATATGAGAAACAAGGAAAAGCTGAACAACTGGACTTCTGGAACAACAGGCCTCAGGAGCTGGTTCTATACACAAAATCTGCCAAGAAACATCAACAGTAGGAGTTTGAAGACCTTTGCTCATTAATATTATTCTTCACATATTGACCTTTCTCTTTTCTCTTCCAACATGAGTCTTGATGCTCCACAGAATATTTGTTTTTCTGTGGGCTATCTAGCAATGATTTTCTTATGTTTGGGGGATATCCCAGTCTACTTTTGGGAATTCTTCTCCTGGTGGGCAGACATAATGAGGCTGCTAATCAGGTTTTTCTGCCCTCTCTTGACAGTGTGCTGGGCATATGACCTAAGCTGGGCCAACTGGACTCTTTCTGTACCATCGCCAACCACCCTAGATGATGTGTCTTGAGCTGAGTGATACAAAGATGGGTAAACATAGATTGAAGCTCAACCGGAATCAACAGGAAATACAGCCTTATTAAGACCATTAGTTCTTGCTATCCCATCGCTACTCCACAGCTTCCTTGTGTCCTTCCCTTTTCTGAACCTGGTTCTACATCCTTCTCCTATATTTTGTGAATTGCTTTTATCCTTCCAAGAAATTATTTTTCTCCTTAAGCTTAGCCATAAAAGGTTTCCTGAATCCAAAGAACCTACACCAATAAAATGTGTTAGAATATTTGTCTTCACAGAGCTTCGGCTCATTTATGGTGCTTGTTTTCTGTTAACTTTAGCTTGTCCATAGCTCATTGTGGTTTTCCAAGCCTTGCTGTATAGCCATGATTTGTTTACCTTACTGTAAGTAAAAGTGAGTTTTCTTAAACATGCCTTTTCATTTTTGTCAGCCATGAATTAGAAATCTGGAAATGGGGCCTGAGAATCTGCATTTTAATAAGAATTCCAGTTGATTCTGATGCCGGTGGTCCCTAAAATTAGCTGCTCTACATCATGAACCCTCAGCATTTCTTCCTACTCTGACTTTTTGTCTCAGTATTTCATAGTTCATGTTTCTGAGAAAGAAAGTCTGTTTGACCCCAGTCTTCTTCACATGCTGGGTCTAGCCAACCTCTGGAATGGTTCTGGTGGCCACTCTTGGTCCAACCGGCCATGCTATGGATCCACATCAAGCTGTCCCTGCAGCAGTCTGTCATATGATATTACTCACAAGGAGCTATGAGTGAAAGGCAATGTATTCGATACTGTAAGATTCCTCATAAGAAAGCAAGTTTCTAACTATCTTCCCAGTACTCCTTCCTCTAACCACCCTCCATTTAGAAGATCTATCTGACTTGATTCATCTTTTGAAATTAGGGTCCAAGGTTTAAGGAAATGTGTTTAAATGAATAATTCTCCTATCTAGGAGGTACAGACTGCTAATGAATAATTGGTAGGCTGATTACTTAAAAACCATATTCTCTTATTAATCACTTTAATTACCACCTTCTGAATCTTCTATACAACAAAAATTTAAAAAAAGAAAAAAACCCTACCAGAGAATAATGCTTTCTGTGGCATCCTAAAATTCATTACAGAAACATTAGGTCTTAGAGTATAAGAGTATGTCCCATTTTTAAGAAAATATATGACCCAAAAGCCCATATTTACAAAGATTACAAATGAAAAAGAGACCATGCTTATTTTTTTTAATTATTCTAAAAAAAAAACAAAAACAAACAAACAAACAAATAAAACAGAAAAAGAATCTACCTTGGGAGTTTAAACAGTCTCTAGGTAGGTGATTTCATTTACTGGTTTCTTTCTGAATTCAATATTTATGGAGGTCTAATGTGGGCCAGGTAATTGGCTAGGTACACAAGATGATTAAGATATGCTCCTTGCCTTCTAGGAACTCACAGTCTAGTGGTGGAGACAGATTTGGAAAAAGAGTAAATAATACATCATGAGAATTAATGTGCAGGTATATGAATACAGTGTTATAAGAGTAAAGAAACCGGTCACTCTGTGATTAGAGGAGCTGGGAAAGAGGAAAGACAGGAGTCTGAACAGGGTAAGAAAGGATGAGCAAGTTAACCATGTCAGGAGAATGGAGGCTGATTAAGACAGACTCAATATTCTGTGTCAAAGGATAGATATGCAGGAGAGTACGGACATTAGAAGAATCAATGGCAGCATGGTAAGACTAGGCAACAAGGTGGAATTGGGAAGATTTGTTGTGAAGACCAGTATGTTTCATCAATGGAGAACCATTGAAAGCTTGTGATCTACTGAACGTTGTACAAAATTAACTTCAAGATGAGGCTGGAGAATGGTCTGAGTAAGAAGAATCTGGAGGCAGGGAGACCAGGAAAAAAAAAATTGCCTTAAGATCAGAAGAGAGATCTGTAGAAGGTGAGATGGAGAAGAGGGAACTATTAGAGATATTTCAGAGACAAAATGGACTGATTGGTTCCAGTCTCATAGTTAACAGCATGAGCTTTGGAGTCAGATAAACCTGAATATAAACTATAGCTCTAGCATTCACTAACTATATGACATTGCACAAGTGATATCATCTCTCCAAGCTTCACTTTTCTCATCTCTAAAAGAGAGATAGTGTTAGTGAGAGGATTAAATACAGTAATGGTATAAAGTGTTCAGTATAAATTAAAGCTTAGCACACAGTGAATGCTCAACATTCACTAAGTGCTGGTGTTATTGCTAGCATTATTATTACAAATATTACAATGAATAACTGATAGAGAGATGGCAGAGAAAGGAATCAGCAGTAACTGCCTGGCTTGAAAATCTGGTAAATGATGACACCATTAATGGAGACAGACAATAACTACAACAGTTAGCATTTATTAAGAGTTTACCATATGCCAGGCAGTGTTACAGGAGGTTCAAATACATGATCTCCTTTAATATTTAGAAGAATCCCAGATATTATTATCTACAGTTTACAAAGGCAATAGCTAAAACACAGAGAAGTTAAATAGCTTGAGTCATCCAACTAATAAGTAAGAGAACATAGACACTTAGACCCAGGAACCTGCATCTCCACCACCACTCTGCAGAGAGAGTGGCAAGGAAAGTTCTGGAATGGTGTAAGGAGAGAGAGGTATTACTTGCTAGTCTGAGTTAAACATGCTCAGAGATACTAGCATAGAGTAATGTAGTAATGCAGTAGGTAAAGTTGAAAATGCAGGTATGTTCATAAATCATTTTTCTATTTAAAAGACAACCAAGGAACAGAGAACCTGAGACAGCAAAGTATGAAGCACTGTTGCTAGCAGAAGATTAATCAGAAATACAGAAGTGTCTCGAAAATTATTTTGCAAGGCAGAGAGAGAAATATGACTGAAATAACACCAGTTTGATTTCTGTGCAACTTCCCAGGAAGTGATCCATGTGGGAAAGAGAGATGCATCTGTATTACTCCACTCTCCCAACATTTACACCTCTGGTGTCAGCCTGAGATGCACAGTCAGAGAGCTAGTGTTCCTTGAGCAGCACTGTATCAATGAAAAGAAAAACCAGGAATTTTTCTGTTGGGACTTCCCATCCGGAGATTTCAGGTGGCAGAGAAGGAAGAATGGGGCTTCCCTGCCAGAGGCTTTGCCAGGAATTTCTGGGAAATCTGCAGTTAGCATGCCCTATCAGGCTCTGAATGACATAACTGACTTGGCAGCCACTTCTGAGGGGAACATCCCAAATCAGTGAGCCTTCCTACTGAGTGATTTTGCCGCTGGGCACCCTTCCTGACAAAGCACTCACAGAAAGCTGTAGCTAATGGCGTCTCAGCTGCTAGTCCTGGAAACTTGCCTGATAAATCCCTCTCCACCCTGAATCTGTCCCTATCCTTTACTGCCTAAGCATTTCCCTTCCATCTTTAGTACAGGAACATCCTTTGTGACTACTCCGGGTATCTGGAATGTTTTACTCTAGTATAAACATCTGGGTAATCTGCCTGGCCCACGACTTACCCTTTCTAAGGCGGTGTGTGCACATATGCAAACGCACACACGCACGCACGCACGCACACACACTTACATACACACAAATCTCTGTAGTTAAGTTTGTACCAAATGAATCCATCTTTCTGGTTCTGATCGAACCAAGGGGAGACATATGACCCAAGATCTATCACGCAGATTCTTTCATCTGGGAATTTGGAATTTCTGAATGGCGTGAGCTATCATCAGCAGGAAGCTAATAGCACAGCTTTGGGGAGCCTTCTTCGGCTGTGGAAAGATAGCTGCAGGAAGCAGACACACAGGGAGCTCCAGATCCTCACTCCAATCCCTTCCAAAGCTGAACTGAACTTCCTGCTTTCAGATTCTATGCAATATCCCTGTATTTTTACAGTAAATTACCTCTTCTTTGGATTAAATAGTTAGAATCAATATCTGTTATTTGTAACCTAAACAGCCTCTACTAAGACTCGCAGTAAAGGAATTTTATATAAATGCAAATATTGCTGGAAATTTCCTTCACTTTCCAGAAGCCCAAGATAAGGCAGAGTGACCACTTTCTCTCTGTCATAAATTTTCAGGCAAAAATAACAATGATGATGATAAAGTTGTTTATATTTTTTACTTTTCCAAGTATGCCTACTAGTTTATGTTATTTAATCAGGGATGTTGGTATGGCATTTCAGACCTTGCTAGGAGCTGGTGAAACTGAAGCACAGAAAAAGACTCTCATCCATCCCAATTTTTCTGCATTCCTAGACCTTCTATGTAGTTATGCTTGAAAGAATTGGTTTGAGGATTCATAGTGTTATTCAAAATGGATATATGAAATGGAGAGATCATTGATTGTGAAAGGCTAATCAACACATCTTTTCTTTTTCTGAAAGTATAATAGAAAGCTAAATTCTTTTGAACCTATTTATGGTGAAAACAACATATATTCAAGTTTTTCTGTTGGAGAGTGGTTGTTCTTGCTTTCAAACACCAGAGCTGACATTTAATCTGCAAGATTACTGGCTGTACAAAAGTCAAAGTACGAAAAATAAGCATTCTGTTCATAACGCATTCGCAAGAGTACAAGAATATATGAATCCTATTCTCACTATTATTTTTCACTTCGATCGTACCTAGACATAATGCTGTACCTCCTCATTCAATAATCTGTTATGTGTTCGAGGGTTTTCTCTCCACCTACCAACTGCCCTCCCCTCCCCACATCCTACCTCTCTCCTCTGGGCTTTCATAACACCTCATTTTTCATGCTTGCTTCTATGGGAACGAATACATTGCATTAACATCTCTTTAGCTAATCTAGGCTGGAAACTTTTTGAGGGCAGGACATTTATTTTTTGTCTGTACTATTAGCACCTGTTACAATGTCTAGTATGTAAGCAGTAATTAGCTGTTTGCTGTATGATAAAAAGCATGCACATTTCATTCACCAAAATAAATTATACCTATCTCAAGTACAAAGAGCATATCACTTTACACTCTGTGGGTATCAATTCATGTTTATGAACTAAGTACATGCTCTTTCATTCATGATATGCATTAATACTAACTGCTATGGAGACAAGAATAGGAAAAAAGTATAAGACTATTCTTACTTTTATGAAGCTTACAAAGAAAGTACTTAAACAAAACATGACAATTTTTTTCAGCTGTATTGAGATATGGTTGGCATGTATATAATGTGTACAATGTGGTATTTTGATATACATATATATTGTGAAATTATTACCACAGTCAAGCTAATTAACATATCCTCACCTCACATAGTTACTCTTATTTTGTGTGTATGTGGTGAAAACACTCGAGAGCTACTATCTTAGCATATTTCAAGTATACAGTATTATTCACAAAAGTCACCATGCTGTATATTAGGTCCCCAGAACTTATATCTTATAACTTAAAGTTTGTACCCTTTCAAACATGTCATGACTTTTATCATCATCATTAGCCTGTTTATTGAACACTTAATTGTTTACATGCATTATTTCATTTAATTATCACAAGCCCTCATGAGGTAGGTGCTATTATGATTCTCACTTTACAGGTTAAGAAACTGAGGCTCATGAAGTTTTAAGTAATTTGCTCAAGGTCACACAGCTAATAAATGGTAGAACAGAATTTCAAACTCAAGTCTGCCTATCTCCAGAGTTAATACCTAACCAGATGCCAGAAAGATCTATATCAATTCTAAGGGTACTAAGAGTACAGAGAAGGAAAAGAGCAACAAGGTGGAAAAAGAAAACTCTTGATACATCTCAGAGTATTTTGATCTGGGTATCTTTACTGGACATAAGGCATATATTGTAAAATTACAGCAGTTTTAAGTAATTTGTCTTAAGCCCTTAAGTAATGGTACAAAACAGTTTCTATAGTATTTGAAAGCTTGATGATGAGCCAAATTTACTGCTAAAGGTTAAATTGGAAGGCTCCCAGGCATCGTGGCAGAGAGTAGGGCAGGGCTTTTGTGGGATTTATTGTTCCTGAGGAGAGCAGCAGCCCCGGCACCGCTAATCAGATCGTACATCAGCGGAGTGATTACTGTTGACTCCTCTAGACACACAGAAAGACAAACAAGTGGCTTGAAAATAAACGAAAGCAGAGTCTCTTGAGCTCCCTCATCTCACATGAGAAAGCTATGAATCACCTTGGTAAAGGATTCGTCATCTTTAGGTGTCACCTGGGTCATAACAGAGGCATTAAGCTGTGTGCAGGATGGCTTATATCAGCGATACAAAAAGGGAGAATTCAAGAAAAATAGGGCAATACAACACCCAAAAACTATAGGTGAGAGTGTATTCCCTTTATGGGCATTTTGCATAAACAATGGGATTGGAGAGAGCACTAAATCGGGAGTCTAGAAATCTGAATTCTACTCCCAGTTTTGTCATGAATTATCCCACAAGATATTGCTAAAAGGCTCTGAGGCTTCATTTCCCCACTTACTAAGTAAGTGGTTGGCTGACCAACCCTTTAGTTCTTAATTTTTTTTAACTGATATTGATTACAAATGGAAGCTTATTATTTATGAAAACTCTATCAAGACATCTGGGTTCTAGTCTGATTGCTCAGTTGGGAAATCCTCTTCCTCTCTCTGAGCCTCAGTTTCCCCATCTCTAAAATAAAGACATTTGATTAGAGGTATCCAAAACCTCATTTAGCTATAGAGGTCTTTGAATCCATATTTTCTTACTCTCACAATGTTAACTTTCCGAAATAAGGTGGAAGATCATTTTGCCTCTAAGAAGGAATCCTTTCTGCTCACCCAGGAGTCAAATGCAAGTAAAATTCGGAAATAAAAACAGCGGAAGGACAGATCAGGTTCTGACAATACTAACAAATCTATGTCCTTATCCATAGGGGAAATGTACAAGCTGGATTTTTTTAGGTAGAAACAAAAAGAACATTTTCAAAACTTTCCTAGTGAGAATACAAATGCAAATGCAGGTTTGCTGGCTGGAGTTCAGCTGCGTAGAGTCACAAGGTCAGAGCTGCTGGTAAAATCGTGTGGCTGCACACTCAGGCATAATGACAATGTAAATCACAACAGTTCTTTATCCCACCATCTCCTCTCTTATAACATGCCTTGAAAGTGTGTGTGTGTGTGTGTGTGTGTGTGTGTGTTAATGTTTTTAAAGCATACCTAGATATCTCTGGCAGGTTTTGCCAGTACTCTGTGACACACGCCAAGGGAGATATGTGTTAAAGTATCAAAGTGAATCTTCAAACAGCCTATTAAGTAGCAAAATTCAAGATTTAAGCACATAACACCATCTCCACATCTGTGGGAAATTCTATCCACTCAATAGTTAAGTCAGACTACTAGGCAGTTACTGCTCAGATCATTCTGATTTCAAGAATGATCTTTTGAAACATTTTACGGTAGTAATATCACTGGAAAATTTAGAGGTACTTGGCATTTATGGAGATTTCCATGGGCCATGCAATGTGCTAAGCACTTTCTAGGCATGTTCTCATTAAATCTTCACAACCATCTATATGATAGACATGACCTTACTCCCATGTTAAGGTAAGAAAATTGACCCAGAAGTAAGTCCTGTACCCCAGGTTACATACATATTCAGCAGCAGGGCTGGCTTTTGGACCAGCTGTGGCTAACTTCGGAGTTCTAAATCCTGCTTAGCTGCTGTTCTGGAGTTCTTACAGTTCTGCTCTTCAATCGACAGAAGTTCCTGGACTTGTGCTATTTAGTCGCTATACAAAAATGGATGCATTACTACACAAGTCCCGAATCCAGCTTTTCCAGCTAGAAAATGGAAATAATAAAAATAACACAATACCTTTGTCTTTCTTAATGTAAAGGATCATATGAGATATAAACATCTAAATTAAAACAAACTATGCAATGCCTATGATGGTAGAGGTAAGCAGGCTTCCACTGTTTCCATTTTATACCTGTATTTTCTAATCTATCGATTCATTAAAACAACTGCTTTATTTTAGAGAATTGTGGTGAAGATAGCATTTTTAATGTGAAAATACTTTTGAAAATTATATATAATTTGTTTTCATCATTTTCGTCGTCATTTGAACATAGTAAGATAAAATTAAATAGTTAAAAATAAATTCCTTACTTTTTACATTTCATTTAAAGAATAACTTCCTTCAAAACTGCATTTCATGTGGTAAGGTACTTTAGAAGCCTGCAAGATTATTTTTGCAAGGAGGAACATTTGCATTCAAAGGAAATTCTATGATTACTCAATTGTTCCAATTATCCAGCTTTGAGGGTTAAGTTTGGAGGGGACAACATGAGCAGTGGAAGCTGTCAAGAATGTTTTCAATCAGCATCATTTTAACCCAGACAGTGACACAACCAGCAATGCCTAAATGACAAAGCAGTGAGCATTAGCACCCGCTTCGCTGATGAGAAGCGTGATGAATCTGACTACAGAAAAAGAGAAATCACTAGTGTACGAAATGAGCATTTTACAGCTTTAGAAATATAGTTTTATATAGTTATAGTTAATTAAATATATGCCACATCCATGAGTTTTAATGCTGAAGTGTATGTACAATAGGTCATTTGATGCTTAAAATGAAAAGTATATGGTTTTGGTTAAAAGCCAGATATTCTATAACAGGAGGAAAAGATTAATAAATTCAATCTGTGTAGTCTCCAGTCTCAAATACTTTTTCTAAGTTTTGCAGATGTAGTGTCTGATCATAGCTATTTCTTTTTGAGTACAGACTGAATTCAGCTCTGTGGTGTGAAATTCAAAATTTACACATCTTAAACTTACTTATAAAAATGAAAGCTCAGTTTTATTTATTAGTAGTCACCAATAAATCAAAATCAAGTCAAACTTGCTAGAAGTAATAAACGTTAATTTGTTCTTCTGTATAAAGTAGAAAATGAGGCTCATTATTGAACTTGTTTCTTGCCTCCCCAAATGCAACAGAGTCAAGTTTTAGATATACTCCTGTGACTATTTTAATTCTATGGGATCTGAAAATAACACTGAAAATTTTATATGAATTAATAAAGTCTGAGTCCAATGCAACATTGCAATAAACATCTTTGGTTGGCAAATTAATCATTTCTCCCTTTCTTTCTAGCTAAGAGAATCCCAATTCGTTTATGCTCCTATAGGTGGCAAAATCTTTCAAGGAAGCTGAACTCCTCAGCTGTAGGGGGAAATTTTGATTATTCTAAGCCAATCGAGGTGAGTTTTGCTTTTGTTTTTTTTTTTTTTTTACCTTGCAACAAAAAATTGCTTTAGGCATGGACTCATGACCCAATTTTGACCAAATATATATAAAGCAACACCTCTTCTGGGACTTCTAGAAACATCTTCCCAATCTGAATAAAGGGAAAATATTAGCTGCTCCAGTTTTCTAACTGCTCATTCTTTGGGGAGAATATTGTTTTGAATTGCTTTGAACATGGCAGTCAATACAAGAGGCCAACATGTTAAGGTAGTAGGAAGGAAAAGTGGAAAGAACCTGGGGCCTTAATTGCTGGATTAACTGACTTTGGAACCTATCTGTAGACTTCTTATAGAATGAGACAATAAATATTTTTGTAGCTTGTCATTTTTTGATTAATTTTTTTTCTGTTCCTTGCAACCAAAGGCACCCAAACTGCTACAAACTTCCACTCTCACACTAAAAATTTCAGTTCTGCCATAAGCCCACTGCTAAACATAATAGTCCTAAAATAATTCAGAGTCACCAACACTAATGATTTCCTCTGTTATATGACTGGGGGAAACTTGGGTTCATAGGAAATATAATATTTTTAGTCATTTTACCTTGTCTGCTAAACAAAAGGTGATGCTTCCTTAAGATATTAGAAAAGACAAATGGTATCAAACAGAGCTTGACCTTAACACATACATTCTATATAACTCTTTTGTACAGTCATAATGCATATTATTGTATTCAAGACTCTGAGAAGTCTTGCAGCAATAAAACCTGATTAATTTTATTGTACTTAATCAGAGGTTTGTTTCCCAACCTTATTTAATCACAGAACTATTTTTTTTCATATAAAATATATTAATTGATCTAACAAGATAGATGTTCTTCAAAACACATGGTAAGAAGCATCAACCTGCACTAAGAATTTTGACTTTCATAAAATGGAACAAAATGCGTTAAAGAAACTTCACCATTCAAGCTGACGTATTTGTAGTAACATGTTTTAAAATGAGAAAAACTAACAATTTTTAAATGGTTGCTCTGGACTATGTACTGTCAGAACAACTTTAACTCATCAATCACAGATACTATTATGACCTCACCTCATTTAAGAGAAGGACAGCAGGCCCTGTTATGCTATTATTTACATCACTCACACTATTCACAGTTCCTGAAAAGAACGAACTGTATTTTACACTTAAAACTAAGAGCCAAATTCTATTGCTAGACATGTATTTCTTGCACTGATTGAAACTGGCCATGAGTAGTTTAGCAAACCCTATCAAATTCTATATGGGAATATCCTATCAGAATACTATATGAAAATTCAGTGTCAACTGGCATCTTAAAACCTGGGCTGATGGCTTCGGGATGTGGCAGTATCGATAAGATCTGGAGACACTTCTAATTAAAGACACAGTTGGATTTAATTTAATCCTAGCACAAACAGCCACAGCCTTCCCCTTAATAGTATTTGCATTTGTAGAAATCATCTAGGATTGTTTAGGCTTTTTTTTTAACAGCCCGTACGACTTTGGCAAATCTTTCACAAATAAAAGGCAAGATAGTTGAAGCTTAAAAGGTTCCAAAGCATCTCAACACAACCATGAGTTTATTCAAAACAGGAGAGCATTCTAAAATTCTCAGTATATAGTGAGTATAAAAATAAACATTTGTCAGTTGGTTTCTATTGCTCCATGTTTTTATTAGTCCTTCAAACTAGTATATCCTTTACCTAGTATTTTCACATAATTGTTATATAGAAATACATCTTTTCATTTAAGTACCGTGAAGGTTCATCAAGTAAAGGTAGAGTCTCTGAGTTAAAGTAGTTTTAGTAGGCTCTTGTCATTTGACTAGCAATCAAGTGATGAAATGTCATTGTAATACCCTAAGCAAACCTACATAGCCAAACACTGTGATAGAGAGGGGTATTTGCCCATGTACTTATAGTTGCACATATAGAGGTCATTAAGGACAAATGACAGCTAAGTTTTAGATGAAGAAACCATAATTGTAACTCTTACAAACAAATAAATTTGCTTCCAAGGTCAAAAAGTTTGGCATAAGAAGTGTATAGCTTTTCCAATTAATTTACATTGTTCTCTTTCACATGAGTGTTATATGAGGCACTTTAGAAGGGGAGTAAATTGTACATAAATATAGCACAACCACTTCTATTTATGTGGTGTTTTTCAATGGTTTTTTTTTTAATTTTTAAAAAGTGTGATACTGTTCCTAAAATGGGACATATACAGATGTTCTTATACTGATGTCATTCCAAATATAGAGGGAGATAGAGAGTGTTCTTCACTGTGGAAGCCTCAAAATGTCTCCAAAAATTAAGATGGAGACTGTGGAAGGGGTGGAAGCTATCAGATCCAATTTGCAGATGATGTTTGATATATCTTTAATTTTTTATTTGTTCACCAATCTTTGAAACATTATAATGATGTATACCCTTTCATAACTGATTTTCTACAAACCTAGAAGTCCCTACCCCGCCCCCCGCCCCAATGCATTGTCAACTTACAGCAGAAGTGTTGTTCATAGAAGTGGGTTTTAGGAGATTTTGCCCACTCCTCTGAATATGACAAAACTGTCACAGAACTACCAGACATCCTTGTCTCTGGGCTGGGCAGTTGCCATTACTTTGAAGGGAAGATAAAAAAGTCATAACAACTTTAATAAAAGTCAACGCATCTTGAAAATCTGAATTCTGGTTAAAATAATACATTTCCTTTCTGAGAATACAGAAATGCCTTTAAAGGGTCACAAGTCAGTGGAAGACAGATGGCGACCTAGAGGAATATCACAAGTTTTGCAGGAATTCTTAAGAGCAAACGTACCAGGTTGTTGAGTTTGATATCAGCTTCCCAAGTGCAATGCTCTGCAAAGTGCTCATTCTACCATGCTTATTTAAATTATTGTTTTTTAAAGATCTGTTGAGTTATACTTGACATATGTTAAACCGAACATATTTCAAGGGCACGGTTTGATCATTTTTGGTATATGTTCACACCTATGAAACTATCTCCACAATGAGTTTGACAATTACATCCATCAGACCCAATAGTTTCCTTGTATGGCTCTGTAATCCCTCTCTCCTATGCCTCTCCAATCGCCAGCTTCCAATCCAAGCAACTATTGGCACGAGTTATGTGTTGCTATTGGTTAGCTTGCATTTTCTGGGATTTTATATAAATGGAATCATACAGTACGTATTCATTTTTTGTCTGGCTGCTATCACTCAACATAATCATTTTGAGATTCATCCATAGTTCTCCATGCATCAATAGTTTATTTTATTGTCAAGTAGTATTCCATCGTATGAATATATCACAATTTATTTATCCATTCATCTGTTGCTGGACATTTTTGTTGTTTTGAGTTTTGGGCTATTACAAAAAAAGCTCCAATGAACATTTATGTATTTTTTTTTTCATGTATAGTTTCTTTGAGTGGACATTCGCTTTCTTTACTCTTGGGAGTAAAATGGCTGGGCCATATGTTAAGCTTATGTTTAACTTAAGAAACTGCTAAACTGTTTTCCAAAGCAACAGTACCATTTTACATTCCTGCCATTTATGTATGAGACTTTCCAGTTGTTCCACATATTCAAAACACTTGAGACTTTCAGGTTTTTTAATCTAACTTTAGCTATGTAAGGGTATATCAGGGCATCTCTTTGTGCTTTAGATGTGCATTTCCCCAATGACTAATGATGTTAAGAATATTTTCATGTGCTTATCTTCCATTTGTGTAGGTTTTTGATGAAACATCTGCTTAAGTGTATGCCCCATTTTCAATCGGTTACTATTCTTCTTATTACTGAGTTATAAAAGTTCTTTGTATAGTTTAGAAACAAGTCCTTTGTTTGATATCTGTTTTGCAAATATTTTCTCCAAGCCTATTCATTTTCTTAACTGTGCTTTCAGAAGAGAAAAATGATTTTTTTATAGTTTCTTTGTCTATGTGTCATACTAAAAATCTTTGACAAATCCAAAGTCACTAAGATTGTTCTATTTTTCAAGATGTTTCTAGAAACCCAATAGTTTTTGTTGTTGTTGCTGTAATTTTTAATATGTCTGCACTTATGCTGTGGTAAATTGTAAAAAATGTTCTTTGCTTTCTTTCATTTCTTCATGAAAACTTGTTCCCTACAATTGAGTTAAGCCAGAGGGTGATGTTCATTTTTTAAAAGATGAGGAGTGCTCTTCTCCCTTCTTTTGAAAAACTCATTCAAAATAAAAAGAAAAAAATGTGCAACATTGTATAAAACATGTGTGGTCACAAAAATTGTTGTTGAATCCCAAGAAGATTCCTGCTGATGTGAGCAATAGTGTAAATGTTCCAAGAAGTCTAAGGCATAGTGAATTATTTCTCTGTAGTGTGTTGGGACTTTATAAAAATTGATCCTGGCTAAAAAGAAGGAAGATTTTAAAGATTAAAAATAGATGCCATATTAAATCTTCTGAGATCTTTAAAACTGAAGACTAAATAATTTAAAATTTTAGATAAGTTCCTTCCTGTCTACCTTTTAGAAGTCTGTTTTTCCCTGATGACTCATACAATTATAACTGCAAAGTAATGTGCTTTTTTAACTTTTTAAGAGATATGCACTTACTGAAATATAAATATTATGTGTGTGTATTCTTTTGGTAATGACTTTTCAAACAGAAATGATGGTAAATGATTTAAAAATAAGAAATAATATTATTTCAACTAAATTAAAAAAAAAGTGTTATCGATTTCCCACTATGTGTATAAGCAAATGATGTACAAAGCCAAAGGTGGACATGAGATAGAAAACTGAGTAACAAATCAACGCTACCCTTAAAAATATTAACTTATTACAGGTGTCCTATTACTTAAAAATATGTTTAACTTCATGCAACCATACTCAATGCAGAGATCAGGGAATGGGGAGATAATTTGCACCTGGAGGGAATAGAACAAATCTTTTATATCAAAAAGTGTAGGAAAGTTAGGATTAATATAGCATGGCTAGTTTATGGATTATCTCAAAAGTAACCTAGAGGAGCCTGGATATGAAGTACTATAAGAAGACAAAGAAACCAAATAAAGAATTCTTTTATCAAATGTAAGATGTCAATGACAAAAGTATGACAACTCCATGAGCCATTGTGCTAGAGCCTGGATT